>NW_020954604.1:8756766-8774103 GCF_900497805.2 Vombatus ursinus | reverse complement strand
ATGGTCCCTAGGAATAATCAAGTCTAACCTTGTCATTTTCTAGATGAAGAGAGTGAGGCCCACACACGAAGTAACTTTTCTGAGGTCACTCAATCTGAGATCAATCAATCAATATTTATTGATTGTGCCAAGCACTGGGGACACAAAAAGAGGCAAAAGACAGTCCTTGCCCTCAAGGAGCACACAATCTAATAGGCAAGACAACAAACAAGTAAATATCTATCAATAAACTATATACAGACTAAGTAGGAAACAACTGAAGGAAACAATAGGAAGGCACTAGAATTAAGAGAGATTGGGAGGGGCTTTCTATAGAAAATGAGATTTTAGCTGAGACTCAAAGGAAGCCAGCGAAGGCAGTAGGCAGAGTTGAGAAGGGAGAGCTCCTATCAGAGTTTAAACCAGATTTGCTGAATCTAAGTCCAGGACTCTTTTCTCCTATGGCTGTATAATTGCTTATGCAATTAACTCCTTTACTCATGTTGATAGGAGCAGGGGAATTGAAGTAATACAAGAGAACTAGAAAATAATTTTTATCTGACTTGGGAACGAAAGATAGAGTTGATCCCTAATAGTCTAAAGGTGGGAGTAGATTAATTGTGAGGTATATGAAAGCCAAACCCTTTTTTAACTTCCTTTTAACTTTTTTAACTTTAACTTTTTTAACATGACTAGACATTATTAATGTAATGTCATGTATGTAGGTTGCAGACTCAACATTGATTCAAGATGTTGATTTATTACTCCAGTGAAGCAGAACGGGGCAGTCGATCTAGAGTTGGGCCACCCTTTGGCTCCAGTTCTGCCTCTGATGCCCACTAGTTGTGTAACCATGGACTAGTCACTTAATTTCTCAGTGCTCCAAGTCGCTCTTGAAGACTATAAAGTACTAATGCACTGCTAACCTGGATTAGTGGAGGGAGTTTCTACAACCTTCTACCTTTCCTTATCTCCCCAATGATTACTCAAAAAGGAGCTGGAACCATACAAACCAGGGTGAGAGGAGATCCTAAGGTACAGTCACAGGCTGACAGTCATTGGATTTCCTTTCTAGATTACAGGGAAGCTTGGAGGCCATCTGCTCTGACCCCCTCATTTGGGAGAGGAGGAAATAGAGGCTCAGGCAGGATAACTGACTTGCCCAAGGCCATACAGACAGCAGCAAGCTTCAGAAACAGGATCTGAGCTGAGGGCCTTTGACTCCAGAGATATCACTCTCCATTTTACATTGAGTCCTTCAGGAGGTTTAGGATATAGGTTTGGTTTTTCTGAGATAAAGATAAAAATGCCTTCCCCCACCCCTCTGTTTTGTAGATATTTTTAAAATAATGTCTTAAAATAGTAAACTTAAAAAATAAATGGGGAAACAGTCTTAAAGTAATATTTTAAAGAAAAATGTCAAGGTACGACTTGGAAGGAAAGGTTAACTAGCCAGATGGGAGACACACTGGATTAACAGAAACAGGATCTCAAAACATCTCAACCAACACTGGGTTGAATCTAATAAGGTATAATTTAATTAGGATTGTACTTGGCTCAAAAAATCAACTTAACAAGTACATGATGGCAGAAACAAAATTAGACAGTAGATCATTTGATGAAGACTTGGGGATTTTTGATAACTCAGTAAGTTATCAATGTGATATGGCAGCCAAAAAAAGTCACATGGTTTTTATGCTGCATAGGGAGAGCCACAGTATCTAGGAGAGATGACTGTCTTACTGTACAGTGTCCTAATCAAAACACATCTGGAATACTGTGCTCAATTTGAGGAGCCATATTTTAGGAAGAATAATGGAAGAATGCCTAGAAGAGGCTGACCAGAATAGTGAAGGACTCCAGGGAGAAATGAAGACCATTTGAAGGAACTGCTTAATTTGAAGAAGAAAAGACTTAGGTGGCATATGAGAATTGACTTCAAGTATCTAAAGCACTTCATACAGAAGGATGGTTAGACTGGTGCTTCTTGGCCCCAGAAGGTAAAACTAAAATTGATGAGTGGAAGCTGCAAAATGGCAAACATAGCCTTGATGTAAGGAAAACTTTCCTAACTATTAAACTTCTCCCACCATGGGATGGACCACCCTTGAAGGAAGAGGACTCTCCTTTAGTAGAGATCTTCAAGCCCAAGCTTGATGATCACTTATTAGGGCTATTGGAGCGGGGGTGCCCGTTCAGGGACAAATCGGACTAGTTGGCATCTGAAGTCTTCCTAGTTCTGTAAGGTCTATCGTTCTGTAATACCACTCTCATTAATTCTTAATTACACCTTTCAAGTTTAATTGAACTTTCTCTTATTCCCTACTCAATTAGAAATCTCCCTTTTTAATTCACTGAATTCTTATCTTTGACTCCATTCTTTTATGAAGCAACTAAATGATTATTCTGAGATTTCAGGCTAGTTTAGGTTCAAAATTCTTTGTAGCTTGGCACAACTGTTCCCTAATGAATGGACCGGGATTAAGATGCTATCCCTGTTGGTCAACTTTCTTTTCCTTCCATTCATTTTCTCCTGGGAATGTAGCTTTAGCCTATTTAATCAGCATTTCAATTCAATTCAACAAACATTTATGTGTATACCAGATTCAAAGTACAGCACTAGATGCTAGGGATACAAAGACAAAGACAGAACAGTAATTACTCTCAGGAAGCAGATAGTCTACCAAAAGGATACAGGTATTCACAAATAAGTTTAATAAAAGGTAAATTAAGAAAGAAAGCACTAACTAGGGGAATCACAAAGGTTATATTGAACTGAGCCTTGAAGGAGGTCAAGGACTTCGAGAGGTAGAGGTGACAAGAAGAAAATCCCAAGCTTCTGCAAATGTATGGAGAGATACGGTGTCTTTGGAAAATGGTTAATAGGCCAGATTAGCTGGAAGGCAGTTAGAGAAGAGAAGCAATATGAAATGATAATAAAAATGAGCAAAACAACAAATGACATTTATATAGTGATTTAAAGTTTGCAAAGCACTTTGGATAAATTATCTAATTTGCGGTATCATTATATACATTTTATAGATGATGAAACTGACTCAGCGAGGTTAATTTTTCTAGGATGAAGTGAAGAGCCCATGGCCTCCACATCTTCTGAGCTTCAAGTCTAGCACTCTGTCCATGAACACCTCACCAGAGGTTCACCAGAAAACCAGTCTGAGAAGAACAAAACAGACGCTCCTCCACCAACTACTGGAGGATAGGAAAAAGAGGCAGAGTACAACTACACAGCCGAGTGGCAGAGTGCACAGAGTGTCACGGAGACTCTGCTTCCTGAGTTCAAATCAAGCCTCAGATTCTTACAGGATGTGTGACCCTGGGGAAGTCACGCAACTGTCTGCCTCAGTTTCTTCATATGTAAAATGAGCAGAAGGAAATGGCAAACCACACCAGTATTTCTGCCAAGAAAACCCCAAACGGGGTCACAAAGAGTGAGACACAACAACTACACATCTACTGTGCTAAGAACTGGGAATACAAAGAAGGAGCAAAAACAGTTTCTGTTCTCAAGGAATTTACATTCTAATGAGGGAGATAACATATAAATAATTAGGGACATAAAGGTTACCTATTGAATAGATTGAAGGTTTTTTCTGGGGGGAGGCTAGGCAATGGGGTTAAGTGACTTGCCCAGGGTCATACAGCTAGTAAGTGTCAAGTATCTGAGGCCACTGTAGGTCCTCCTGACTCTAGGGCTGGTGATCTATCCACTGTGCCACCTAGTTGCCCCTGAAGGTGGTCTTAAAGGTAATATCAGTAACTGGGAAAGGCCTCCCTACTGAGTGAGATGGTGTTTGAACTTAATATTAAAGGAAGCCAGAGATTCTAAGAGCCAGAGATTATGAAATAAGAGTATTCTAGGCATGAGGAATAAACAGTACAAAATCATGGAGATAGGAGATAGAGTACAGAGTATGAGGAACAATGAATGAGCTAGTATAGCTACTTGTATGTGGAAGGAAGTAATGTGTTAAAAGACTGGCAAGATAAGAAGGGGCCAGGTTGTGAAAAACTTTAAATGCCAAACAAAGAAGTTCATGTTTGATTAAAAGGGTGATATGGAATCATTACAGTTTATTGAGAGCTGGTGGTAGTGGAGTTTATATGGTCACATCTACTATTTAAGAAAATCACTTTGGCAGCAAAGGATGGAATGGAGTGGGGACAGGTTTGAGGCAAGGAGTTCAATTAGAAGGCTATGGTAATAATTCAGGTGAGAAGATCTTAAATTGTATTATAAAGCAGCAATTATCAAAACTACTTGGCATTGGCTAAGAAATAGAGTGGTGGATCAGCGGAGTATGTTAGGTATGCAAGACACAGTAATCAATGACTGCAGTAATCTATTATTTAATAAACCCAAAGACCCCAGCTTCGGGGATAAAAACTCACTATTTGACAAAAACTGCTGCGAAAACTGGAAAAGAGTATGGCAGAAACTAGGCATAGACCAAAATCTCACACAATATACCAAAATAAAGTCAAAATGGGTTCATGATTTAGATATAAAGGCTGATATTATAAGCAAGCTGGGAGAGCAAGGAATCGTTTAATCTATCAGATTTATGGAGAACAGAAGAATTCATGACCAAATAGGAGACAGAGAACATTACAAAATGCAAAATAGACAATTTTGATTACATTAAACTGAAAAGTTTTTGCACAAACAAAGCCAATGCAACCCAAATTAAAAGGAAAGTAGAAAATTAGGAAAGAATTCTTACAACCAGTGTGTCTGATAAGGGTGTCATTTCTAAAATATACAGAGAATTAAGTCAAATTAATAAGAATACAAGTCATTCCCCAATTGATGAATGGTCAAAGGATATGAACAGGCAGTTCTCAGATGAAGAAATTAAAGCCATCTATAGTCATATGAAAAAATGCTCTAAATCACTATTTATTAGAGAAATGAAAATCAAAAGAACTCTAAGGTACGACATTATACCTATCAGATTGGTTAACATGACATGACAAAACAGGAAAATGATAAATGTTGGAAAAGATGTGGGAAATTGGAACACTAATGCATTATTAGTGGAGTTGTGAAATGATCCAACCATTCTGGAGAGTAATTTGGAACTATGCCCAAAGGGCTATAAAAATGTGCATACCCTTTGATCCAGCAATAGCACTTCTAGGTCTATATCCCAAGATCATACAAATGGGAAAAGGACCCACACGCATAAAAATATTTATAGCAGTTCTTTTTGTGGTGGCAAAGAATTGGAAATTGAGAGGATGCCCAATCATTTGGGGAATGGCTGAACAAGTTGTGGTATATGAATGTATTATTGTGCTATCAGAAATGATGAGCAAGCAGACTTCAGAAAAATCTGGAAAGACTTGTACAGACTGATGCTGAGGGAAGTGAGCAGAGCCAGGAGAACATTGTACACAGTAACAGCCACGTTGTGCAATGACTAACGTTGATAGACTCAGCCCTTCTCAGCAATGCAAGGATCTAAGACATCTCCAAAGGTCTCATGATAGAAAATGCTATCCATATCCAAAGAAAGAACTATGGAGTTTGAATGCAGATTGAAGCATACTATTTGCTATTTTTTTCTTCTGTTTTGTTTTGTTTTCTCTTTCTTGTGGTTCCTCCTATTGGTTCTAATTCTTCCTTACAACATCACTAATGTGAAAATATGTTTAATAGGAATGTATATGTATAGCCTATATCAGATTGCATGCCATCGTGGGGAAGGAGGTGGGGAGGGAGGGGGAGAAAAATTTAAAACTCAAAAGCTTATGGAAGTGATTGTTGATAAATCAAAATAAATTTTAAAAAAATCCACGTGAGAGGTGATAAGGGCCTAAATTAGGGTGGTTATTATGTGAGTGGTAAGAAAAGAACATATGAGGGAGATGTTGGCGAGAAAGAAATCAGAAGATTTGGCAGCTCATTAGACCTGTCAGGTGAGGGACAGTGAAGAGGTGGCTCAGAACCTGGGTGACTGGAAGGATGGTGGTTTTTGAGAAAGTAAAAGGAGAGTTTGGAAAAGGGATGGGATTGGGGGCAAAATGAGTTCTGTTCTGAATATATTCCTTCAGGACATCTGATTCCAAATGTTTCATAGGTTCTTGGTGATGTGGAAGGACAGCCCTGGAGAGAGTTTAGGGCCTGTATCAATAGATTTAAGAATTACTCTCATAGAGATAATTGAACCCATGGAAGTTGATGAGATCACCAAGTTAGAGATTATAGAGTAAAAAGAGAAAAGCTCCTTGAACAGAGCTTTAGGTCATATCACACCATAAGCCCTCATACTGAAGTAACAACAGGAAGATTTAGCAATGGAAACTTAGAAGAATAGTCAGGTAGGAGGAGAACCAAGAGAGAGCAGAGTTATGAAAAAGAAATAAAATAAAAACTCTGCAAAGGTTATTTATCTTAGGATCAAAGATTTATAGCTGGAAGGGACCTTAGATGACATCTAGTCTGACCTTCCACTCCCATTTTTCATACAGAAGGGAATGACTTGTCCAAAGTCACACAGGTAAATAAAGAGCAGATCTGGGGTTCACACTCAAGGCCTCTGGTTCCAAATCTAGCACTATGCCCACAACCCATTGCCAGTGATATAGAGGGACTACATAAAGAAAGAATGCATATACACACAGAGACATAATAGATCTTATAAAGCAATGTTTCTGAAACTCAGAAATCTTTTTTCCTAACAGCTGCTTATTATAATATATGTAAAGCCATATTTGAAAAATAATAAAATGTATTAGTTTTCCAAATTAGTCATTTATAGTCTAATTTAGTAGAGGATTAGATCTTCATAAAATTTTAAATATCCATTTTGATAAAACATACCCACAAACAGATTGAGAAATCAGGGTAACAAGCATCTGTTGCTGCAAAGTTTCACGGGGCAATAAAATAATAGTTTTTTATAACATTTAAAAACAATCTACACTATTAAAATTGACAACTATTTTAAAATGCTCACAGCATATTTTTATTTCACTTTTCCACTATGTAAATTTATGGTATATTAAAAGTAATAAATACCTTTAATGGTGGTGATGTAATGGAAAAATGCCAACAACATCCAGAGAATGGCAATGACCTATTATTGCTCCAACAAAAATGAGAAATGCTATTGATTCTTTCCTATATATTCTCTTGCATTTAGGCTATATCTTTATATAGCCAGCAAATGGACTGTGGTATAGACTGTACTAGTATTTTTGGGATTTTTCCCATGATAAAGAAAAATGTAACATTTGAATCTACAACTCTATGGTACAGTTATGTACCTGTCTAATTTGCTATCAATGAGATGTGGAAGATTGGTCCACAGATTTTAAAGGCATTTTCAAAAAAGGAATTAAAAAATGTTTTGAGTAATGGCAATTTAGGAATATCAGTTAGAAGGACATTAGAGATGATCTCTCCTAATCCCATCAATTTACAGAGCAGCAAACTGAGGCCTATGAAGAAGTTACTTGCTCATGGTCACACAGGTAGCAAGTGTCACAGTTTGATTCAAAGTCAGGGCTTCTGACATTACCTCCTGGCCTCTTTCCATCATACTATGCTCCCTTCACCATTCTTGGAATTTATAGATATTTTAAAAAATACTTAAAATCTGTAGTCAGAGTTGAAATTTATATAGCATTTTCAAGTTGGCAAGGCACTTTGCATATATCATCTCATATGAAACTCACAATGGAGTAGGGTAACCCCTGAGTTAGGTACAGCAAGTATTATGAGATTGACCAAAGTCAAGATGACTGGTGATGGCCATTTTATAGATGAAGAAATTGAGACTGAGAAAATTTCAATGACTTGCCCTTGGTCACAATGCCAGTGAATGTGGGAGGCAAGCCTGAATCCAGATCTTTCCAATTCAACATCCAGAATTCTACCTACTACTCCATATTTTATCCCAGTGACACCTAAGTTATCTGGTAGCTAAGAAAAAGTAATGTATGACTTTTCTGGGTGACTGCTTTGAAGGGCAACATTCCCTTAGTTGCATAAGTCCTGATATGTCTGCATAAGCCCCCTTCTTTTCTCCAATTCTTTTTGCTACTTTACGGCTCAAACTTGTATTTTTAAGATGATTTAAGCAACCTGAGTTGTGCCCCAGTAACTGTGCCATAGTCTACACACAGAGCCCTAGACAGCATACAGATGAATGCAAGGATGCACTAGCCTGTACATTTAGAATCAAATGGGACTCTGCTTGGACAGATACAATAGAAAGCTATAGCCAGTGGTGAAGGATAGATGACAAAGAACCCATTTCAAAGCCACACCATGATACTGATGCCTTAAAAGGTCACACCTTGAAACACAAAATTCAATTTCTCCATTCAAATAACTGAGAAATAACGTGGAGACATTACTAAGATGGGTAAAATGACTAATTAAGAACAAAGCAAGTAAAACCAAAACAGCTCCAGACAATCCAAGGAGTCTGAGGAGAATTTGCATCTATTTCCATGGTCCATAGATCAAATGTGACTTTCTTTATTTTGAAGAAGACAAGCAAACTCTTAACGTCTCTCTAGAGTGCACTGGGGACAGGCAATCCCAGTGATTATTTCCAGGTACTTTTCAATTCTCTGTTACTTTTCAATTCTCCATTACAAAGCAGTTGGAAACTATAGAATGTGCTCAACTACTAGGTCGTTTAGATGCCATGATAGTTGATCACACTGTCTACTTTAGATTTGAAATGTTAAAAAACATGAATATATGAATTCATAGACAGAGCTGGAAAGAACCTTGGTGCTCATCTTATCTTACCCCCTCATTTTAGAGAGAACACAGAAGTTCAGCGATGGGAAACTGATGGGTACTAAGGCTTGAGTCAGATTTCAGGCCCTCACATCTATATTCAAGAAGCTTTTTAGATATTCTCTCCTTCACCTTTATGGTATTCCTAATCTAGAGAAAAAGGGGTCGTTACTACATTTTTACAACCTGAAAAACTAAGGCACTGAAAAGTGAAATGATCTGCTTCTAAATCACTCTTCTGGTCCTCAGTCTAGTTGGGAACAGCATACAGGTCTCCACAGAGTCAGTCTTCTGATCCATCTGCATTTTACTAAATGTCTTAAATCTTCTCCTAGAATAGGAAGCTAATGTCTGAACTGCAAACAATGCCTGAGGTCTGAACAATGTAGACTTTCTGGAGTCAAATCTTCAAATCCCAGTAGGTTGACTCAACCCTAGAGCTTAACAAAGAGGATAAATGGAAGACTTTGTGGATTATTTAGCATGGGTTATGGATGAGACATTGGAAACTGAGATCTTGTTTTTCCTGTAAGGACATTATAGACTCCAAAGTACTCTATTGGAGAGTAGGGTTTTAACCCTAGTTCTGTCAGCCAGAATCTATGGATCATTTGCCAAAATGGATTTAGAAAAAAACAATGGGATAACCGCTAAGCCAACTTACCCAGTAGTACATTAGTCACCCAATTAAAGTTAAATGTTAAAAAAATGTTAACTTATTAAAGTCTGGCTAAAAAAAAAAAGCGTCCCTGTACCTTCCAAACCTCAGATGTAACTTCACTACTACTGAATCAAAATTTCCAAATTTGAAATCACTGGTGAAAGCAATAGTGCTGCGAACTCCTAATTATTTACAGTAATAGAGAGGAACAGAGGCATCTATAACCCCCTAAACGTTTACTTTTGGCTTCTGAAGATACTCTTGGTCTCACATTTGAATATAGATGCATCAGGTATTCTAGGAATTCATGGCAAACAAAACAATGAAGGCATTCTGGGAAGACCTGACTCAGGAGAAGGTAAGAAAGAAAAAAAAAAAGGTCTAAATTTCTCATCCTGCTTTGCTTTTCCCTTCCCTAATCCAATGGCTGAAACAGACCATTCACAAAGATCAACAGTCTGAGAATAGTCTTTTGTTGAAAGAGTACTTGCTGCTATTGGGAGTTATAAGACCAGAGCCCAAGTGATGATTCTGCCATATACTAGTTGTCTGACCCTAGAAAATTCACAAACCTTCCTGGAGTCTCATTTTCCTCATCTATAAATTGGGGATAATAATATTTGCAGTATCTGTTTCACAAAATCGTTGGGAAGAAAGCCTTTTGTAAACCTTCAAATGCTATTATTGGAAAGATGAATAAAGCACCTATTAAATACTACTACGTGCCAGGCACTAATGTGAGTTATCAATGCTATTATGCTATCTGTCAGATCTATTCTAGAATGGGAACTACTGGTTAAATGCTGGGTTTCAAGTGCACTGATTCTAAGGTACAGTGTAAGAACAATTACAATTAGGGTTGAAAAACTATTGATTATCAGTGAAGTTTGATGTTACCACAACAAGAAATTAAATAAAGTAGTAAGTTGCTGTCACTAAACTAGTAAACAACATTTTCCTATCTACTTAGGGTACTGTTATAGGCTCCATACAAAGCAAGTTTAGAAAAATTCAGGAAGAAGGGGAAAAGTATAAGAGTCAAAAAACATTTATTTTGTGCCTACTATGTGTCAGACACTGTGCTAAGTACTGGGGATAAAAGGAAAGGCAAAAGAGGGTCCCTGCTCTCAAGGAGCTTTCAGTCTCATTGGGGAGACAACATGCAAGCAACTCTGTATAAACAAGCTATATATGGGATAAATTGTAAATAATCAACAGAGGAGAGGTACTAGAGTGAGGAGGGACTGGAAAAGGATTCCCATAAAAGATGGGATTTTAGCTGGGCTTTGGAGGAAGCCAGGAAGCAGAGATGAGGAAGGAGAGCACTCCAGGCATAGGGGAAAGCCAGTGAAAATGCCCACATGGTTAGAGAATAAATGCTTTCCCATTTTCAAAAAAAGAGCATGAAGTCTTCAAATATAGGCCAGTTAGCTTGACTTTGATTCTTGGTAAAATCCTATAATTTATTATTAAAATATGTCATTATTAAATATATTACTAAAGGAAAAGTTAGTAAACATAAAATAAGGAAGTAGCAATTGCGAAGAGCCAGCATTAATTCCTTATAGAACAACTAATTTCTAATTATCCTTATTTTATTTATTGTTCTTTTTGTAAACAAAGTGACTAGGCTGGTAGACAAGAAATACTGCAGATACAGCTTACTGTCAAATCAATAAATTTGACATAATATCATTTTTTTTTGTGTGGAAAATATGGACTACATCATATGAAAGACAGGTTGAATGGCTGGACTCAAACAGTAATCATTAATGTTTCAAAGTCGGCTTAGAAGGAGGTCTCCAGTGTAGTACCCTAGGGATCTGGGCTTGATCCTATTTTTTTTAAAAAACATTTTTATCATTTACTTGGATAAAGGAATTAATGGAATGATTATCAAAGTTGCAGATGACAAAAAGCTAGGAGCAGTAGTTAATGTATAAGATCATAGAGATAGGATCCAAAAAAGATTATGTCAGGCAAATCTAATAAGATGAAGCTTAATGCGGATAAATATGTAAATTGTATATATAATTAGGCTAAAAAATCTGCTTCACAAGTATAAAATAGTGGGGGCATATCAAGATAGTCATTTGTTTGAAAAAGATCTTAGGATTTCAGTCAACTTTAAGATCAATATAATTCAACAGGGATATAAGAGAGGCACAGCTACCAGGAATAACAAGGGTTGAGAATCCTGCTTGACTCTGCCTAGCCAGCTCACATCTTAAGCATTGTGTTCTGGCTAGATTACATTTTAGGAAAGACACTGATATATACTGCAGAGATCCAAGAGTGCAACCAGGATGTTGAAAAATCTCTGAAATCACATCATATGATACTCAGTTGAAGAAAATGGATTGTTTAACCGGGAGATGAGGAGACTTGGAAGGATATGATATGTTTGGGGGTATTTCAAGGGCTGCCACTCAGAAGTAGGATTAGATTTGTTTTGCTTGGTCCCAGAGGTATAAATTGCAGAGAGACAGATTATGGATCAATAATAAGAAAAAAATAGTTCCTTATCATCTACACTTTTACATGGCACAATTTCTCTCAATCTTTGCAATACACACCTAAAAGTCTTACAATCAAACCATCACTAACAATGCTACTGCCATCAACACTTGGCTCAAATATAAAACAGGTCCCACCTAATGTTGCTAATTCCCTCTATTAAGGCATTGTTTTAGATGAAACAATACTGCAGGGGGCAATTGTTTGGAAACAAATAGCCAAAAGATTGTTGGTTATTGTTTTAATGTGTAAACTTGCCAAAAATCTTGTTTGGGTTTTATCTTGCTGAGAATTCGCAAGTATATAGAAATAATCTCTAATGATTGGCTTTTTACACCAGGACAAATTTAAATTTGAGATGTAAATCCTGAAAAAGTTTTTCCCAAGCTGTGATTAGTGAAACTTGCTATTTGAAGTAAAAGCTCATAGGATTTTGAGTTGTGTGATGGATCATAATAATCCATTAATAATCAATAATCCAACATCTGAGAGAAATGCCACAAGCTACTCAGAGAAAATGTAATACTGGTGGGATATCAGCATCGGGAAAAGCTGAGGGGACAATTTTAGCCTCAGTCTAAGATGGGATCCTCCTGGCTCAGTTTCTCCATTATGTTCCTTTGAAAAGGAATGTTAACTGATGGGATACGGGCCCAAGCCAAGACTTTTGCCCCTTGCCCGAAAAAGAATTTGGGTCCCATTTGTCTGCGGGCCCCAGAAAACCCTTAAATTCACTCTGGTCTCAAACGGTTACCTAAGGCTATATTCCACTCAATGGCTTTTCCTATGTTCCTTTGAAAACCTAGTGAAGCCCTAGTATATTTCCCACCTCTGATCTTATCCAGATCCCATTCAAACCTCTTCCCTCTAGTTCCCTTAGTTATCTCTTCCCATGTCTATTTAACCTTCCAGACATTCCAATCAGAATTCTCCCTAAACTCACCCCAGCTTCAGGATCTTTCTCCCAGCCCCTCCTCCAAATACCCAAAATTATTTGAATGTATATAAGATCCACTCTGGCCCCCATTTAAACACTGAGACTTCCTTATGACTGCTTGTCCTTATGGGCGTCACTAATGTTCAGATTCCCTAAGAGTCTGATCTGTATGGTTTATCTCTAAGAAAACTCTGTCTCTGGCTGAAATAAGATTTGGGTTGAATTCTTTCAGGCAAGGCCTGCTGTGCCGTTTTGGGGTCCCAGAACCCTAAGAATCTAGACCTCATCATTACCCACCTGGCTATTCCTAAGTCTGGCTATGAGGAGGATTTGATACTGCATGGTTGGAAAACTGAATTATCTGAATCCAAACAGAGATAAGGATGTTTTATCCTGCCATATCTGGGCCCTGCAGTCTTTTCTGTCAGATTTATGTCTTCCAGGCTACAAGTCATTCACCTACAGTTGGTGGCAAACAGCGGGTACCAGCCAATGTCCCCCCCATTGTTCCTTGGATGCAGGCTGTGCTTAGTTCCAGTCAACCTCCTCTTTGGGACCCCCTTGAGGCAGGGACAGCTCTATGCCCCTTGCCAGCAGGAAGCAGTTTCAGAAGCCAAGATCTTCACCCCTTACCCCAAAAGAATTTGGGTCCCATTTGTTTGAGGGGGGGAATGATGGGGTTGGGATCTGAACCCCAGAAAGGAAAAACCCTGGACTTTCCCACATGACCAAATCCTGGCGTTAGTCTCAGGCTATTATAATTCCAACAACTGGCCTTTCATTTTGGTTATACCCAATCTCCCAATTCTCTGTTACCCTTAACCTCGCTTAGCCCTTCGTTGTCTTGCCTCTCTATGGCCCCCAGCCACTTCCCACCCTTTATCCTAGCAAGGCTCCATTCCCCCTTGGCCACGTGGTCCAGGTCCCTGGCATTCTGTTACCTCATAGTCCCTGCAGACCACTTGGCCATTCCTAGATCTCTTCTACAGTCATTCTGTATATAAGATCCATCTTGTCTCCACTAAGATGCTCAAATTCTTAAAATCTAGCCACTGCTCAGATTCTTATAATCTAGCCAATAGCTCACTAATGTTCAGATTCTTTAAGAGTCTGCCCAATATGATGGATGTTCTAACAAATTGTCCATGTATGAAAAAAACACAACAAAACAAATAGCCAAAAGAAATTTCATAGGTAGGTGGTGATGGCTCCTTTCCCTGTAAGAATGGAATGGTATGATATCCTCATGCAATTGTGGGGTAGGGTGAGGGTTATTTAGAACTAAAGCCTTGGGGTTCAGGAGACAAATTTCATTGACTCTCCTCCCCTCCTCTAACCACTGGTAGAATAGATCAACCCATAGGAAAATGAGAATAAATTTAACAAAGTTGAGCTTAAAGTTTTAAAAGCTTAAGATTTGTTTTCTTTTCACTTTGTATATCTGAAGTGAGGAGGTGGAATCTCTAATTTGGTCCCTCTTTGTTGAGAACAGGGCTACTTACCAATGGACTGTTTGTATAAGATCTTTAACATTTTTCTCTGATATTTCACAACACAAGTGAAGAACCAAGACTTAAACTAGACAGAGGGCTTCAACAGGTTTATATCTGGGGATTGAATGCAGGATTTTATAGCCCAACCATGACTTTAGGTTAGAGTTTAGTTATGATGTAAGTTACAGTTGGTTTTACCAGCTTCATGGTATATACAGTGTTCCCTTTCTCATCTGTACTGAGCCTTCAAATAAATGCTTTTGGAACTTGACCAGCATAGAGCCTGGCATATAGTAGGCCCTTAATAAATGTTCATTGAATTACTGACCACTCATTGCCCTATGCTGAAGTTTAGTACCATAATTCCACTGGTAAATGACTACTCTGCACAGAGCCTTTAGTTTATGTTTAACACCATAGCTCCACACTAAGAATCTACATTTCAATTAGGCGTAGGGGCATACTCAGTTTTGAGGAGGTCACTGATAAACATTATGGTTCTGCTCACTTGTTGGGGATTCTTATTCAGGTGTGAATTAGCCTAGATAGCTTCTGAGGTCCTTTAAAACTGTGTGTGTGTGTGTGTGTGTGTGTGTGTGTGTGTGTGTGTGTGTGTTGGTAGATATCTTAATTTGCCTCAAAGTCTGAAGCTCATGTTTTAATGAAAAAGATCCTTCAACATGCCAGGAATTCTTAATGCTGAATTTAACTGCTATCAGAACTATTATAAGCTATACTCAACCTGGAAAGCACTTGTATAAGTTCAGTAGCAACTAGATCTTTTGTTCAAATAATAAAATCACAAAGGAATGGGATGGGACACATATTATCCTTGTCCTGTCTCCTAGTGGAGTTATCTCAAAGATGTTTTCAGTGAGCTTGCATAGGAGGAACTTAGATCCCAATACTTTTATTCAGCTACAAAAAGTAGGCATTTTATCTACCTGCACAATGGTCAACAGAACATTAAACATAAATGAATAATAGCAGGATAGCATATTCCTTTGCTGTTGCTCAGTAATTTCAATTGTGTCCAACTCTTCATGAGCACATTTTGGGGCTTTCTTGGCAAAGATGCTGGAGCAGTTTGCCATTTCATTCTCCAGCTCATTTTACAGATGAGGAAACTGAGGCAAACAGGGTTAAGTGACTTGCCCAGGTTCACACAGCTATGAAGTGTCTGAGGTCAGATTTGAACTTAGAAAGATGAATCTTTCTGATGTCAGGCCTGACACTCTATCCACTGTGCCACTTAGCTATCCCCATGTTTCCTTAGGGCTATTCTATCTGAACTTCACTGAAAAAGATTCTACAAGTATTTATTAAGTACCTACTATGTACCAGTTGTAGTGACAAAGACAGATTAGCTGAAGCTAGTTCCTAATACTCTAATAGCTAAAAGAACCTAAACTGTGAAGGGCTAACTTGTCACTCAATGTTCCCCTAAGTGTTAGTTATGTCACTGATCTTGGCCAGGCCTGACTTAGGCTAATCTGAGGCTGGAACAAAATGAGACCCTTTAGATTGCTCATGGATGGGGCTCTTTATGCCTGAGGTAGCTGGGAATCTACATTAAGCATTAAAATAAGGTTGGAACTTCAGTTCCTTGTAGGATGATTCTGCTGTCTTTTTTTGGGGGGGGGGTGATAAACTAATCTAAGCTAACCATGGAGTAGATGGTACTCTTACCACACTCATGAGAAGCTCTATCCAGTTTGAGAAATCTTAGACTATAGCTCTAATTCTTTAATGCAGACAAGTCATAAATTATAATCTGCCCTATCTGTTACCTTTCAAGAATTAATTATAAATTGTACTTCAATCACAGTCATAATTCAATTACATTCAATAAACATTTATTAAGCACCTACTACGTGCAAGCCCCCTTGGTAAGCACTCAGGATACAAAGATGACAAATTATAATTCCTGACTTCACAGGCTCTGCTAGGACATATTATAATATACACAAACATACAGGGATACAAAGTAGAGCATGATTGAGAGAAGCAAAGCAGAGATGCAGGCAAAATACTCTTATAAAACTTGAGGAAGGAGAAATTATATTCAGCTGGGAAGATCAGGGAAGGCATCTTGGGGAAGGTGGCATATGACTTTTCCAAAGGTACCCAAATGTACACAGGGATATGAACAAATGAGAATTGAAGCATAAGGTTAATAAGAGAAAAAGACGAGTTCTCCCCTCCTGGCTTCTCCCTTTTCCTTTCCCCAATTACACAGGATAGCTAATGTTTAACCCAAGAACACTGAGAAGTCTAAGATTTTATAGACAATTATTCTGGCATATAACCACTTTAAAAGGCATCCTACAGGCTCTCAGTCTCTCAGTCTCTCTCTCTCTCTCTCTCTCACACACACACACACACACACACACACACAGACAAACACACATACACACACATGATATCTATGAGTGTACACGTATGTTTGTGGTGTTTCTTTAGCATGGATTAAAGAAAAAAACAATCTCGTTGAACCCACGGGATAAGAGATCCCAGTGTAGCTGAGGGTTTAGGAGGTTAAGGTTTAGGAGGGTATTGAAGAGGGAGAGGAGGAAAAAACTGGCTGGAAGCTAACAGCAAAACTGCTGACTGGGTTATGTATGAGGTATTCCAACTCCCTACCTTAGGTCTTTCCATTCATCATTTATTTATTTTTCATTCATTGAACATTTATTGAGTTGCTACTTTGTGCAAGGAACTGGTAGAAGATATAAAGATATAGGTATTAAGGTACAATACTCCTTAAGGAGCTTAAAATCAAGTAAGAATGAAAAAAGCATATATCTAACACAAGGCAGTAGTGATGAGTTCTATCCTAATCAAGTGTATTTTGGGACTAAGTACAAAGGACAGTTCTTTGACAACAACCCCTTGCTTTGTTTAGTGCCATGTCCCCTGAGGGAACACACACACACACACACACACACACACACACACACACACACACACA
>NW_020954604.1:8754027-8756756 GCF_900497805.2 Vombatus ursinus | reverse complement strand
ACACACACACACACACACACACACACACACACACACACACACACACAAGAGAAAAAAAAACAAAAGCATCATCTATTGATTAGATTTAGATTAGATTCCCCAAGCTCCCCTGACTCTCCCTTCTCCTGCTTGAGTCCCAATCCTGTCCCATCCATATTCTATCCATCTACCTCCTGGCTGCCAACCTCTGCCTAACTTTTTACCTAGCTTGCCTAAACTCCCTCCTCATTTCCTCTGATTCTTTTAAACAAAGTTTTTAAAGAACTAAAAAAAATTCTATTAAAATATACCTTAAAGTTAAGGGAGAAACACCATATTCATATCCCAGATTTTTGACTAAAAGAGAGTTGAGGATAAAAAACCAGCATGCAATTATCCAACTGTTGCCTACATGCATTTTCATTCTGTTACATACTAGTCCATTCAGTCTTGGTAACTGGGTGACTATACACCAGGAGTCTCTGCGGTTTTCTGTAACACCCCACTCACTTGTGATCTGACCACAGATTATTCTTTTTCCAAAGATCTTTGGCCTGTTTGGGCTTCCAGCATTCATAGTGGCCAAAAGCCCAAAATGATTCTCCTTCAAACATAAGCCATAGTCAAGAAATCAATTATAACACAGCATGCTATTATTACTTATGAGGGTTGTAGTAACAGAAACTAAGAGTTGAATCATATGACTCTGATTTTTATTGGTTTGTTGCTGACACTTTTTTTCATGGCTATCACACTGTTCACAATGATCATACTGCTTTATCACATCATCATAAAAACAAACAAAGAAATCCCTCATGGTTGCTTTCATCATTTCACATAATGCTGATCACATAGGTTAGCACTTTGCATTCTTCTAAAATCCAAAGAGACATTCCCACACTGTTTATCTTAATCCCCTCCCCTTCATGTCAAGTAAAAAAAAAAGTTGTTTACATTGTTTTTTTGGATAGAGCTTTTGTCATAGATATAATTTCACCAGGAAAATAAAACTGAAACACTTTAGAGCCCCCTCAAGAGGCACATTTTTCCTTGCAAAGGGCCTTTGCCACAAAGAAAAAACCTCACCAATACCCAATACGGGCAAAAGATATTATTTAACTAGGTAAAAACATTATGTGATCCCCAGAAAGTTCATTTTTTTAAAACCAGGCCTTGGGCACTAGATTTCAATTCTAAACAGAAAGATGGACACACACACACACACACACACACACACACACACACACACAGAGTCTAAAAAGCCACCACCCATGAATCCATGAAACTTGCCTGTCTGCCAGTAGTTTGATATTTTACACTGGTGGATTGGGAAAAACATTCAAAAGGGCTGCCAGCTACGCAGCTCTGCTCCTTGCATTAGACCCACTTTGTAGCACAGGGGGGAAAAACTGTGTTGGCTTCACAGTTCATTTCTACTCAGTGAGTATTAATCTAGAGCATGCTATGTGCCTACCACTGTGCTAGGGAGTATAGCAGCATGGGCTTTATGAAACTACTGACTGATTTTCTGATGAATTCTACAATTCATTCCTTCGTGTATGTATGTGCATTAATCCCATTTCCACTCCCAAAGGGTGACTACTTTTAAGAAAAAAAAATGGTTAGAACAATTTTTTTTGTATTGATGACCCCTTTGGTAGTCTGGTAAAGCCTGTGGACCCCTTTCTCAGAATATTTAATAAATACATAAAATACAATGAATAGGATTACAAAGGAAAACAATTATATTAGCTCATGGACCACAGGTTAAAACCTCCTGTACAGAGAATCTAGACAGAACAATGATGAGTGACCATTGTTTAAGTACAGCTCTCAATTTTCTTGGATCAGTCAACCAATATTTAAATGGGGATTAGCTTTAAAATTCCTCCATACTGTCTTCTTACAATACCTCAAAACTCTGTAGATGCCTTTGGAATTTATGAGGCACCTTTACAATGTTATTTCTTTGTAGCTCCTGTAGCACCTGGCACAAGACCTTGTAAGCAGAACATTTCACCAAACTGATTCTTTTTGCTGGTTGGGTTCACAAAGATTCAGTAGAGTCTAAGAACTTTTGGAGAAGGAATGGAACTCTGATAGAAGTCAGGATTCCAGGTAGCTCCCTCAACTGCTTCTGTAATGTTCATACAATTCTGTATGCATTTATACAAAATAGTATGTACTTAAGTGTTTGCTGAGAGAATGAATGATCCTTACCCCAATTCTGTGAAGCAGACAAGTCAGGTGGCCGTATCCCGAGGCTTCAGAAACTGTTTAGTGTCACATGGCTGATATATACACCTGGGATTTCTACCCAGGTCCTTCCATCACAACAAGGATACAGACTGTTTATGGGCCTGATTTAGCTGTGTGGTGCCTAGACACTGTGGTGTCTTCCAGATCTTTTTAACTGATGGTGGCATCGGAGCATAGGCTTTCTTTCCCTCTCAAGACTCTCCATCAGAGAAGAGTTAGACTTAATGATCTTTATGATCATTCCAAGCACTAAATCTATACTCTTCTATTTCTTACTACTTCCCAATAACTCTTCTCCTCTTACTAGATCTTTCTCTTCACATTCCTGAATACCCCATGTTCATCTCACTTACTTGCCTTGGCTTATGTTATTCATCTTGCTTGGAACACCCCTCTCTCTCTCCATTCAGAAGAAAGCCCTTTTAGGGCTAGTGCTCTCTTTCTCTTCTCTTCTCTTCTCTTCTCTTCTCTTCTCTTCTCTTCTCTTCTCT
>NW_020954604.1:8698545-8754017 GCF_900497805.2 Vombatus ursinus | reverse complement strand
CTTCTCTTCTCTTCTCTTCTCTTCTCTTCTCTTCTCTTCTCTTCTCTCTCTCTCTCTCTCTCTCACATCACCTCTCATGTGTTCAACTACTACCTCAGTGCAGATGTCTCCCAGATTTATAAATCCAGCCTTAGACTTTCTCTCCTGAGCCCCAGTCCCATATCACCTGTTGAACATTCTTTTACCATCTCAAACTCAGTATGTCTGTGACAGAACTAATTATCTTTCCTCCTAAAGGCACTTGTCCTAACTTCCCCTTGTCTGTAGAGTGTATCACCATAGGGTCATTCTCAACTCCTCTCTCTCTTATGCCCTATATCCAATCAGTTTCCAAATATTGTCAAGTCTACTTCCATAACATCTCTTGAGGTCTCCTTCACTTCATACCACAGTGCTTCTCATTTGGACTACTGAAATAATCTCCAAATCGGTCTCCATGCATCCAACTTCTCTCCATTCCAAGCTGTTATCCACACAACTGACAAATTGATACTCCTAAAGCACAGATCGGACCGTGTTAACTCTCCGTTTCTAGAAGTTTCAGTAGTTTTTTCTTGTTACTAGCATAAAACACAGACTCCCCTGTGTAGTTTTAAAACCCTTCACAATCTGGCTCTAGCTCATTTTTTCCAAACCGATTGATTACACGTTATTCCCTATCAAGCATTCTCCTCTCCAGACAAACTAGCTTACTTGCTATTCTCTCTCTGTGTCTCAATGTGACACTGCATCTCCCATGCTGCCATCCCTGCACAGGTTTAGTTGTAGAATGCACTCTCTCCTCTCACCTCTGTTTTGTATAATCCTTTGCTTCCTTCAAAGTTCCTCTGAAGTGCCAACCCCTACAGAAGCCTAAACTGATCCATCCCTGAGAGGGTTAGTACCCTCCCATCAATTACTTTGTATCTACTCTGTATATATTCTATAGTTACTTATCTTTGTACATGTTGTATCCCTTTTCCACTCCCATAAAATGCAAGCATTTTGAAAGCAAAGACTATTTTATTTTTGTCCAGTCGAGTCAGCTAGCATTTATTAAGCACCTACTAAGTTCCAGACACTATTCTAAGCATAGTGAATACAAAGAAAGGCAAAAAATAGTACCTGCTCTTAAGAAGCTCACAGTCCAATGGGGGAGACATCTTGTAAACAACTATGTATAAACAAACTAGGTGGCACAGTGTATATAGAGTGCTGGGCCTGCAGTCAGGAAGACTTACCTTCCTAAGTTCAAATCTGGCCTCAGATACCTACAAGCTATATGACTCTGGGCACATCACTTAACGCTGTTTGTCTTAGTTTACTCATCTGCAAAATGAGCTGGAGAAGGAAAAAGAAAACTACTCCAGTATCTTTGCCAATAAAACCCCAAATGGGGTCACAAAGAGTAAGATACGATTGAAAAACAACTGAACAACAAACAAGCTATAGATAGGATAACTTAGATATTATCTTTGAGGGAAGGCACTAAGATTAAGGGGTACTTGGAAAGGCTTCTTAAAGAAGTTGGCTTTAAGGAAACTAGGAAAGCCAGGAGAAGGAAATGAGGAGGGAGACCATCTCAAGCATTGAGGACGGGCCAGTGTAAATGTTGGGTGTTGGGACATGGAGTGTCTCATGGGAGGAACAGATTTTTTGCAACACACAGAACATGTAGTAAAGTATAAGAAGACCTGAAGGGTAGGATGGGGCCAGGTTATGAAGGACATTAAAAACCATTGGATTTTATATTTGATCCTGGAGGTAATAGGGAGTAACTGGAGTTTACTGAATAGGGTTTGATTTGGTCAGACCTGTGCTTTAGGAAGATCGTTTTGACAGCCGAGTGGAGGATGGACTGGAGTAGAGGCAGGGAGACCAACCAGCAGGTCACTGCAACAGTCCTGGTGTGAGGGGTTGAGGGCCTGCCCCAATGTGGTTGCAGTGTCAGAGGACAGAAGAGAGAGAAAATGAGAGATGATACAAAGGGAGAAATGACAGGACTCGTCAACTGATTGGATATGGGGATGAGAGAGTGAGGAGTCAAGGATGACACCTAGGTTGGGAGCCTGGATGACTGGAAGAATGGTGCTACTCTGGATAGTAACAGGGAAATCAGGAAGAGGGGAGGGTTAGGGGGAGAAGATAATGAGTTCAGTTTTGGATGTGTTGAGTTTAAGATGTTAACAGAACATCAAGTTTGAGATGCTTAATAAGCAACTGAAGATACTAGACTGGAGGTTGAGAGAGATCAGGGCTGAACAAGTAGATCTAAGACTCATCTGCATAGAGATGATAATTGAAACCATGGGAGCTAATGAGATCACCAAGTGAAGCAAGCAGAAGAGAAGATGGGCCAGGACAGAGCATTTTGGGAGATCCCTGTGGTTAGCAGGCATGACATTGGCAAAGATCTGGCAAGGAGACAGAGGAGGTAAAGTCAGACACTAGTTGAAGAACCAAGAAAGCAGTGTCATGAAAACCTAGAGAGAAGAGAATATCAAGAAGAAAAAATTGATAGTGTCAAAGAAGGATGAGGACTAAAAAAAGGTTATTAGATTTGGCAATTAAGAAATCATTAGTAACTTTGGAAAGAGTGGTTTTGGTTGAATGATGAAGTCCGAAGCGAGACTGCAAAGAGTTCAAAAGGGAGAGGAAAGGAAGTTGTCTTCCTACTCCCAAAACCTAAGTATGATGCTTGGCACATAATAGACATTTAACTTCTACCATTTGCACCATGCAGTTTAGCATTGCCTCAAATAGAGTTTTTTTTTTTTTCAGGTGGGTACGTCCTATCTCCACAAGTAGACAGTGAGCTCCTTAAGGGTAGAGATTATATATTGTAATTTGATATCTTTATCTAGACAGCTTCTAGTGCTAGGCATATACTAGGTACTCAGTAAATGCTTGATGATTAATTGGAAAAAATGTCTTCCTCCTAATAGAATATTTCAATTAACAATGTGCCTAATTCTCACCTAGATGCCAGAAAATAC
This sequence comes from Vombatus ursinus, assembly GCF_900497805.2. Taxonomy (NCBI): domain Eukaryota; kingdom Metazoa; phylum Chordata; class Mammalia; order Diprotodontia; family Vombatidae; genus Vombatus; species Vombatus ursinus. The sequence goes on along the minus strand of NW_020954604.1, from coordinate 8,751,042 downwards.
ATGAGTATTCATTGCAGACTGAAGAGGTGCCTGTTCCATACAATTTACCAAGAGCGTCCAGTGGAGAATTCAGGTCAACATTTCAGACAAATTCAGACAAAGATTTGTTAGGAATCAATGCCTGTATATGAATCATGCTCCTAGCCTACATTATAAACAATTCATTGTATTTTTTTAGCCTTTGCATTTTTGGTCCAACACTGGGTATTAAGGCTATCTTTCTCATGGGAACTAGGATTATAACATCCTTCTGGTGAGGCACAGGGAAAATAAAGGATGAATTCTCCTCCCCACCCACCTTTCCAGAAGGAAATATGTATAACCCCGTTTTCAAACTACATGTGTCCATTTTCCTAAATTTAGTTGACTGGAATAAAATATTATGTTTCAAAAATTTATTTCTTAATGATGCAAGAGAAAAGTTATCCTCTAAGAATGAGAAACAATTAGAGTTTGCATGAAAACCTGACATATTTCACAGTAGAATGTGAGGCTGTTATTCAAGAGGGAAACAGCTCTACCAAATTTGAAAACACAATGTCTAGACTGCTTTCCTAATTGATGGCAATACATATGTTCATAAAAATTTCTCTGAAATGATACAGAAGTCTACCAATAACACAGGCTCATTGACCAGCAAATTAGGTTGTGTCTATATAACTGAAAGAACATCTGGCAAATGGAAATATCTTAACATCCAAGTCATTCCATTGTGGTGGTGGTGATGTTTTTTTTTTAACCTTATTTTCCAAATGGTTGTTTCTGGTGTCTGAAGCCTCTAGCAAGGATATCCATGAGTCAGTTTCATAAGTCTGCCTTATCCAGCTTGCTATTCTTATATAATTTCAGAATTATTATTATTATCGGACATAATATGTAACAAAAACAATAACAATATTAGCAGGAAAAATGAATGTTTACTTAGCTCTCCCTTACTGTTAATATATTCTTCTCCCAATATGGAGGTGAGCTTGGGTCTATGTCAGCAAAACACAAAATATGGAAATATTCTGAGTACGCCACATACACTGTGTGTCCTGCCCTCCTCTCCCATTTTCTCCTGGGAAAAAGATCTTGCCCAAAGAACTAACAGCATCTAAGAATTCGACACAAATGGAGATAAACTATAAATGACTACATTTTATCTGGCAGCCTTTTCTCTATTGCTTCTTCCATTATGGAGTGTGTGTGTGTGTGTGTGTGTGTGTGTGTGTGTGTGTATGTGTGTGTTTTCTAGGATCCAAATCCTCCTTGTCTCTATAAAATGTCTCTTCCAAAGCAGGACTCACTGAATAGCTGTTTAGCGAGGAAATTGATAAGTCGTCTAGCTCCCAGACACTAGTAACCAGGATACTGAAGGATCTTGTGTCTATGCCATGTTAGAACTAGTTAAAAGAAATTGGTAATGCATAGCTTGGAGAAGACTTGAGGGGACATGAGGGCTATCTTCAAATACCTGAAGGGCTGTATTGTGGAAAGGGGATTAGACTGGTTCTGCTTTACCCCAATGAGTAGAACCAGAAACAATGAGTGGAAATTGCAGAGAGGTAAATTTAGGCTTAATTTCAAGAAAAACATGTAACAATTAAAGAGCTACAAGATTAGAATGGTTACTGAGGTCCCTTTTAAGCTCTAAAATCTGGAGATTCTGAAGTGACTGGACAGTTGAGAGAAAGGACAAAGATAATGCCCAGGTTTCAAACACTGGAGGCCGGGTGAGTTATCATGTGACGGCAGAAATATTTAAATGTCCAAACCACACACTGGAAGATGACAAGCAAATACGTTCTAGAACTGGAAGGTGATGTTTGCCTAGCACCTCCCATTTTCCCTTATGATCATAGCACTTCTTTTCACTTGTTAATCCAGTGGCAAGCTTTCATGTCATAAAATCATAGAATCTTATACAGAGTAGGAACCTTAGACATAATTGAATACAACTCTCTGCCTGATGCATGAATCTTTAATGGCTTCATACTAGGAATGTGAGTTCTAGTAATGTACTCATTTGAAGAAAATTCTGTTAAAACGAAACAAGTTGGATTTGGTTCATCTAGACAAACCTCTATTAAGCATATACTAAATGCAAGGAGCTGTGCTTTACCTACTGTAATAGAGTGGTTAAAGATTTTCTTGGTGTCGTTTCTTTGGTTTAGGGTATCAAATTGACACCTGAATATATGCATCTGTCTCCTTTTATGTATTAGAGCCTGTCTCCTCTGGAAAATAGTGAGACGTGCAGAAGTGAGACACACACAAAAAATTGCTCTCATAAATTTGGAAGTGGAAGAGAATTTTTTTTAACTTATCCAGGACAAGTAAAGTGTGACCCAAATTACTGAGGTAGTGCATGGAAATACTAGAGACCCCTTAAAATTTAAGGCTGATATGCCAAACCAAATGGGCATCCAACTTGGCCATTCCAAGGAAGAAAGGGTTTAGGGGTTCCTGTTTATGGTTGATTGTGTTCAGTGAAGCTTCCCCCTAGTCCTCTAGATATATGGGGAAGACACTGACAAGAGTCATACAAGATGAGAGGGAATCCCCTCAGATCATAAATCCACTAAAAGTACTGAAACATAATGTTTTTCTGCACTAGAAAAAGAAACAATGAGAAGAGTTTAAATGAGAAAAAAGGATGTTCTGAGACTGTAGGTATAAACTATTGGAATGTCTTATTTACAGAGATTATAGACTTCTTTCCACTGGATTTTTTGCTGCTATTCTTTGTTCGTTTGTTTTTTAAAGCAAATTCTTAACTAGAGGCATAGTTGTATACAGAAAGAGTGCTAGATTTGTATTCAGAGGATCTGAATCCTAATCCTGGCTCTTACACTTAATAGTTACATGATCTTGCACAAGTAACTTAACCTCTCTAGGACTCAGTTTCTTATCTGAGTTCAATAAGGGGGCCAGACTAGACGGCCTCTAAGGTCACTTCCAACTCTGAATCTATGATCCTATGAACTGTCTTAGATGGTTTAAGTAGTGTAGTAGAAAGAACAATTGATTGGAAGTCAGTACTGTGTTTTGAATTCCAGTTTTGTTACTTAATGCTTATGTGACCTTCGATAAGTCACTTTCTCCATTCAGGGCCTCAGTTTCTTTCTTTGTAAAATGAAGGGGTTGATCTAGATGACATTTAAGATCTCTTTTAGCTGTAAATTCCATGAATCAGTGAAGAGAGGGCCTTCTTTAAGGAACTAGGGGAATGGACTGAATAATTTCTTAGATCTTTTCACCCCTATGATTTTATGAATTCCTTCAATTTAAAGTGAGCTTAAGGAAGAAAGAAGGGAATAAGCATTTATATAGCACTTATTACATGCCAGGCACTGCATTATATGCTTTGCAAATATTATCTCTGATGAATTTAAACAATTTTATTGAATTATGTTTTTTCTCATTCAGTTATTCTGCCAACCAAAATTCCTGTCTTCCTTAGAGATAGTACCTCTTTTATTTGTGTCTTAAACCGCTCTCCCCCGCCACCAAAAAAAAAAAAAAAAAAAAAAAAGCCTCTCATGGTTTTTTCCTAGCCTTTGCTCCTGGAAAAGTTGCAGTTTTCTGGCAGCCACACTCTGCAACCCACAACCTCTGTGGCTTTTTGCCTTCTCATCCTGACTTTCCTGCATGTAAGCCTCACTCCCCAGATGTGGTCAGTATCACCACCGCCACCATCTCTATCACCATCACCATCACTACCACCTCTGGAAGTAAAATGGCCCTTCGCTCACGCCTTACTTGTCCACATCATGTCAGGAACATTTTTCAGCACCATGTGCTTAGGAGAGATGTGAAGATTAGAAAGCAATTCTCCTCCACTCACCAGATCTCAAGACACTTTGGTACTTTCTACCATGAATACGTTATTCATGTTATGCACATGGAAACCATGATGCAAAGAAGATTAGGTGGTTTACCAAAAGCTGTTACAAAGCAAGTAAATCCCAGCTCCCGCTACTTACAAGCTGTGTGACTCTGAGCAGTCACTTTATATCTCTCAGCCTTAGTTTCCTCATCTGTAAAATGAAAAGATTGGGCTAGATGGTCTCAAAGGTCTGTTCCAGCTCTCAATTTAAATGAGACTAAGTCAGTGGCAGATTTCTAGACTCCTAGATTTAGATCATTAATGTGTGCTTCTTTTTGTAATACTTTAAGAAAGTGACTCTGGTAATACACATATATAATCTTTTTGCTTTTTTCCAAGGTTACTGAGAGAGGAAGGACATAGTACATTCTCTATATTTAAAAGTGAAAATTAGGAAAAGGCATCAAAAAGAACGAAGAAAACGGTTAAAAGAGATGGTTTAAATCTGTATCTCATCTAATTTTTCCTGAAGAGTCAGGACAGGTTCTGTTACATGGAAATCAATATTTTAAAATAATGGGGTGAAATACTTATGTAAATTAAATTATTAATATTACTTCCCTTCCGAGCAATTATATACACACATTGAAGATCAGGTCTGTAAACAGGAATTCTAATTCCTTTCCAAGATGCCCTTCCTCCACCATATCTCAGCTTTTCCTCCCAGAGCCTCCCTCTGGCCCTGGAATTCCCACACTGGACGGACCTTGGGTCCCTGCAGCCTCTTCTGATTAGATGACTCTCCTAGAATTTCCATTCCTCTACAGGCTGACTCTAAACTTCTGGTATGGCCTCAGGCTGAGTATCTCCTCTCCCCCTGATTTAAGTTTCCTTTTATGTATTGTCTTTCTCCATTAGATTGTAAACTCCTTTAGGGTAAGGACTATCTTTTACCTCTTTTTGTATTCACAATACTTTGTATGGTGCCTGGCATATAGTAGGTGCTTAATAAATGCTGACTGGGGGAAGCTAGGTGGCGCAATGGATAGAGCACTGGCCCTGGATTCAGGAGGACCCAAGTTCAAATCCAGCCTCAGACACATAACACTTACTAGCTGTGTGACCCTGGGCAAGTCACTTAACCCCATTGCCTAGCAAAAAAAAATAAATAAATAAAATAGATGTTGACTGATTGATTTTCTACCTGCAATTGTATTTCCAGCATTTCCAGCATAGTGCTTAGCACACAGTAAGTGCTTAATAGATGCTAGCTGACTGATTGGCAGAATTCTTTTACCGGAGGCAAAAACAATTAAGCAAAGGGGTGCAGTGGTGCAGAGAATACTTCAAAAAGGGTGCAGCTGCATAGGGAGAGGGGACAGTCGCCCCTCAAAGAGTGTAATTTATATTCTCATGGAGATTGAGGGAGAAATTGGGCCCTGGGAGAGCACCTGGGGAAGTGGTGGCCCAGGGCTAAGTAAGCAAAGGGAGTGGATTTTGTGACTACAGTATAAGCCAGTGCCTTCCAGATCACTTTGGGGTGGAAATGTGTGCACTGTTCAGATAGATGTCAGGACTGAGAAAAAGCCCTAGCCTCCTCACCCTAGTGACAAGTCTACTAAAAAGTATTTTTAAACAGGGTATTTTTAAACCAATATCATTGGTCATGAAATCTTTGATTGAGTATCACCTGTCTTGTCCAGTGAAGTAATCCCCTGTGACTGACTAAACAATGGGAGAACTAAAAAGTTACTTCCCTTAGAGTCCAGGTGTTCATAGGACAGTTGTGGATCCTTAGTTATGACAGGAGGCAGCTCCTTCTTAGACAGCTGTTTTGGAAAAATAGGGCTCCTTGGGCCATTTTGTACAAACATCTTTGGGTAAAGCCAGGTCCTGCTTTGGAAGCCTAGAAGTGCTCCAGCCTGCACAGTGCACTACAATTTGTGTAATGTGTTATGCGCTATGACATTAATGTCTCTGTAATCCCAAATGTTAAATGCCTCCCCACCATAACAAACACAACCAAGCCCTCTCATAAATACTTTCCCCACACCATACTCAACAAGAAGAGAGAGCAACTCTTTTCCAACTGTGCTTTGATGACATGTTTGAGTAATCTAAAAAGTACTTTAAAATTATCTCGGCAATTCCACTTTTTATCAGCACTGTCTATTTGTTACCTCATTACCAAATTCTCTTTGAGTGTTAAGGTTACCCCCGGTAGAGACAGCTGGAAAACTGCAGCAGCAAGTCAAACAGCATGTTTAATGACCAATGAACTCCTGGAAATTTAGCCCAAAAGGATACATCATTGTGTCAGACACTCTTAAGCAATATGCTCTTTGGTCTCTCCCTTTAGAAATATGAGACCCCTTAAAACCGCTACCACAAATAAGTGAACCTTTTAAATAACTGCCAAGCCACCTGCTTTTCTCCTGGAACTATCATAAAACCCCCCACGTTAGCAAAGCTTACAAAAACTCCATCCTCCTGAAAAAGTTTACGTATTTTGTTGCAGAGAATTTATTTACTGGGTTCTTCCAAACTGAAGAAAGGACTCTGTAAGTTCGTTCTGTTCAAGAAATAGATGCCTTTGCAAACTAAAGGCTCAGAATTGAGTCTCATTCCAAGAACCATTCTTTATCTCTTTAATCATTAGCTGGCACAACATTTCAGATGGGATTCATTTAGAATAAAGAGATGGACGGCATAACTTGTCCAATTCTCCTCCTTAAGTAATTCTACTGGAGGTGGGTAAGGGCAGTGTGATATAAATGCGGCTGTCTGTAGGGAGCCAAAAACATACCAACTCATCTTGGAGTAATTTATCCAGTAAGATGATTTAAAGGACAGTTCAGTGGCACCACTTTTAGAAGGCAGAAGCAGGGGAGAAGGAATATAAATCAAAGGTGACTGGCAGGTAAAGGATATAGGCAGCAATCAGCCAAACCATGTGCGTGCACCCTGGCATAGATTCAATAAGATCATTTATAAAAATTTTAAGTCAGTACACAAAAGGGGGTCTGGTGCTAACTAAATCCACAGATAGCTTACATGCCACTGAAATAAACACTTCCAGATGCGGGTGTACAAAAACCTTTTGCAGAAAGAAATGTTTTCTTTCATAAATCTGAAAGAAAGGACTCAGTGGGGAAGGGCAGAGAGTTCCAAACTGAGACTTCATTTTGTACAGAATGCCTGTGCTTGTTGGAGTACAATAATAGTTTGGCAGGGACTTTTTCATCAGCGTGGCATACACCACAAGAATGAGAATCAGAAGTCCCAGCTCTGTCACTTTCTAGTGCTATGGCTAAGTCACTTGGCCATTCTGGATCTCGGTTTCTTCTTTTGTAAAATTGGGACTATAATACTAGCAATAGGTATATCACTAGAGGCTTGGGAGGAGACCACTCTGCAAACCATAAAAGGTCATACAATTATGAACTATTTTCTATTAAATACATAGAATAAACTTGAATTTGGACCCCTAGGATTTAGGTTTGGGAGAGAGTCCAGAGATCATTTTGTCTAACATTTTTAGATGAGGAAACTGAGATCTTCAGAATACTTTTATAAAGAGTAAAAATAAGAGTTGAGATTCAAGCCCACAACCTTTGCTGTGAAATTCAATGCTCTCTCCATCATATTACTCTATCACACTGCCTTTGAAAAGTGATTTCCATGAATGAAAATGGCCTGTCAACCAGAAACAAATACCAATATGTCAAAAAGGCAGTGATGATATCCAACTTCAGTTTTCATAGAAATAATTAGTTTAATTCTCTTTTCAAGTATTTTGCAGAAGTAGTTGTTTAATTTAGTGCTTTCTTTTCTATCATTTTAGGGTGGAAAGTTCACACAGAGATGGATCTGTCTTTCCTCTACAGGTAATAGATTATGAATTCTTCCCAATGCTCCCTTTATCCTTTTCTGATATTTCTATTTTTATAACACATTGTCTTGCAATTTTTAACAAAAATATTTCTTGCCATATTCTAGAAGATAATCATTTTGCAAGTAACCAGGCAGAGCAAGGAAGTGCTTTCCTAATCAACATCTATACTGATTCATCTTAGTAATATCTTAAGGGACTGAAAATTTAAAGATATCTGAAAGATGCCTGAGGGCAGAGACTATTTCATTTTTGTCTCTATATCCCTAAAAACTTCTTATAGAGTAGTAAGTATAGGAAATAGACCTGTGATTTCACTGGCATAGGGAACTCCCAGGTGAAGAAGTCCATCTATTAATGCAGATTCGAACCTTCTTTGCAACTCTCAGAAAGTTGCTTTCAATAACAGAAGTTTAAGTGAATTGCCCAGTGTCTTGCGGCCAACATGGGTCAGAAGCGATATGAACCTATGTCTTCTGAATGCTGAACCTATGCATAGTACCTCACTGCTTGCTACAAATAGTAGGTGCCTAATAAATGCTTGTGGGATTAGATTTTATGGTAATCTCTCAAGCATGTGTCATCAGCCTCACGGTTATATATACATTCTATAAATTACATAACATTTCCAGTTTATAAAGCATCATTTTCACATTAGTCCTATGAAGTGGGTAGTATATTATCTTCATGTTACATACAACCTAACTGATTAAATGAGATTAAGTGACTTGCCACCCCACAAATACAAAGGTAATAGATGTTAGAGCTGTGATTCAAACGTAAGTCTTTTATACTCTAAGTTCAGGACTTTCTCTAAGACACCTTGCTACCCTCTAAAAACTTTTATTTGTACAGTGCTTTATAGTTCATAAAGTATTTGTCTGGTAATTGACTTCTGAACGTTTTGAACTTGATGTGACATTAGCATCTCAAACTTAACATGTCCAAAACAGAAATTATTGTCTTTTCTCCTAAATCTTCCCCTATTCCTCAACTTTTCTATGACTGTTGAAGACATCACCCTTCCAATTACCCACTTCTATAACCTCCTCAACTCCTAACCCTCACTCGTCCCACATATCCATCCATTATCAAATCTTATTGTTTCTACTTTACAATATCTTTTGTATGAGTCTCTTTCCCCTACTTTAGTCCCTCATCACCTGTTGTCTGAACTATTGCAATGGCCTGCTAACTGGAATCCCCGCTTCACAAGTCTCCCTATTCCAACTGATCTTCCATTTAGCTGTCAAGATAATTTTTCTAAAGCATAAGTCTGACCATGTCATCTCTTACTCAATGAGCTTTAGTGGTTCCCCATTATTTTTAGGATCAAATATTTTGGCATTTAAAGCTGTCCATAACCTGGTCCATTCCTACCCTTCCAGTCTTATGCTTTTATTTCCTTCATGCACCCTATGATCTGGCAACATTGGCCTCATTCCTCACACGCCAAGCTCTACCTCTTGCATCACTGTTCCACCCATGCATTGGTTGTACATGTCTGCAGTGCTCTCCCCCTCACCTCCAATTCTTAGTTTCCCTGGTTTGCTTCAAGACTCAACTCAAATCTTAACTCTTGTGGGAGGTTTTTCTTGTCCACCCTGATGCTGGTGCTTTTCCTTCTAAGACTGCCTTCCATTTACTCTGTATATGCCTTGTTTACACCTAGTCATTTACATGTTTTCTCCCCTATTAAAATGTGAACTCCTAGAGGGCAGGGAATATTTTTGCCTTTATTTGTAACCTTGGTACTTAGCTTAAGACTATTTTTTGGTTGTATGATCTCCGTATTCAAATGATGGCTAAATCTTGGTTAAATAAGATACATAAATATTTGATGAACTGAATTCATATCCTAACAAAACTCCAACGAGGACATTGCAATTCTTATTTAACCACCATTTATTTATGCCGACCATATGTAAGGGCAGTTAGGTGGAACAGTGGATAGAGCATTGAGCCTAGAGTCAGGATGACTCATCTTCCTGAGTTCAAATCTGGCTTGAACAAGTCATTTAACCCTATTTGCCTCAGTTCCTCATCTGTAAAATTAGCTGGAGAAGTAAATGGCAAATGCTTCCAGTATCTTTGCCAAGAAAAGAATCGGTCATGACTGAAGTGACTGGACAACAACACCATATGTAAAGTACTGTGACAGAGGCTAGGAATAAAAAAAATCACAGCCAATCCTCTAGGAACTTCTAATCCAGTCAGGACAATGGCATGTACTTAATGGCACCATAAAGTAGAATGTGAAAGTTTATGTAAGGAATAGAAATGTTATGAGATTTCAAAGGTAGGAGGGATCATTTCTGGGTTTGGAGACAGAGATGTTAATAGTGAATTCTCTTTTCACTCTTAAATCACATGGACTATGTTTGATAACTTGCGGGTTCTTCCACACTTGCCATCACTAGTTGGAATTTATTAGCTCAAATGTGACTTCTTTTCAGAAATCTTTCCCAGTTTTCTCAGTCGTGTTGCTTCTCTCTCTATAAATCATTGTGTACTTATTTTGCATCTATTTTGTCTTTACTCTTTCATGAACATGTTTTTATCTTTATAGTATGGTAACTCCTTAAAGTTAAGGACCATCTCACTTGATAATTTGTATACTCCATGCCTAGGAAGAACACTGCCAAGAATATAGAAGATATTTAATAAAGGCTTGTTAATTATTTTGTTAATTAATTATTCCTTTCCCATATAAAGGTGATGCTACCAGCCAAACGGCATGCCATTTGAATATTTTTTTCTAGTAGTTCTGATGGACTTGTCCTGATCTATCTTACTCATCTCTAGTCAGATAATCATTAACAATAGCTGACATTTATATAACACTTTAAGGTTCACAAACTATGTTGCATACATTATCTCATTTGATCATTATAACAACCTTGGGAGACAGGTAATACAGGACTTATTATCTTTATTTTACAGATTAAGAAATTGAGGCCGAGAAGTTAAGTGACTTGCCCATGATGACTTAGCCGGTAAGTACCAAGATTTAAAACCAGCTCTCTCTTGACCTCAAGTTGCCACTATTATGAAGGCTTGCCAGGGTTAGGGGGTACAGAATAAAGCAACCTAGCCAAAAAGGGAATTATCTTGTGATTGGAGAGGTAGAGTGGTGTGGCGGAAATACACTAGACATGCAAGTAGTCAGAGGATATGGTTTTGCATCCCAGCTCTGTTCCTTAGTCCCTGTATCACCAATCAAGTCACTATCTCTTCAGACCTCAATTTCCTCATCTGTAAAATGAAGGGATTGTAGACAATAACTTCTAGAACTTCCTTCCAGTTCCTGGTGTTGTGGAATTCCTGTGAGTTCAGTGCTTCCATCAATTGAGCTTAACTTCGTATAAAGATTTTTCTAAAAGGACATGAGCCCTTTACCAGACTCAAAGTTGTTGCTTAGTTGTTCTTCACTCATGTCCAACAAAAGCCGGACCCTATTTGGAGTTTTCTGGGCAAAGATATTGGAGTGATTTGCCATTTCTTTCTCCAGATCATTTTTACAGATAAAGGAACTGAGGCAAATAAGGGTAAGTGACTTGTCCAGTGTCACACAGCTCATAAGTGTCTGAGGCCAGATTTGAACTCAGGAAGATTAGTCCTCTTGACTCCAGGCCCGGCATTCTACCTATTGTGCCATTGGGCATGATCAAAAGGTAATACCAGGAATCCCAAAGCCCAAGAGTATACCAGGGTATAAAAGAGGCACTTTGCCTCAAATAACACTCATCTAAGAAACTGGCTGTCTTTTAGGAAAGATTCAGGAGTCACTGGACATGGTAAGCATTAAATAAAATCACAAAACATGGAACTAATTATATGTTAACAGATGGTGGTTACCACAGTGGGATTCATTTCCCATATAGTTATATATGTACAGTCAGACCATCATTTTATTAGAGCAAAGATCAAAATCAGTATGAAGTGGGAAGAATAAAAATGACAAGAAGTTATGGCATGTAATTAAAACAGCTATATTTAAACAGCTATATATGATAGAAAATGGGAAATGGATAAAAGAACAGACATTGACTAAATATCAAAATTTTCTAAAAAAGTTTATGTGGTATAGCTCAGTCATCATAATGAGATTAAAAGCACCTAGAAACCACCTTAGTCAAAAACAACTTGCTCTCCTTGTCAACTGGAGAGAGATGTTAGCTAAGGAAACCTGTAACTTACAGCATAAAATCAGTTGTAAAATCTTATGGGGGAGAATGGTGGAAGATTATGAACAGTACTGCCTCATAAAACATCAGAGGTGGAGAATAAACAAGTTAAAAGAAAATGGTGAGAGATACAATTAAGTCAGATCATTAAGCATGGAACTTGAAGGAGGCCAAGGAATACACAAAAAATGGAAGAATTTCATAAAGATGTATATACAAAAACTCTTTCTCAATCAGTGAGAGGGAACCAGCACATTTGCAACTTAACATCACAGTCCCAGATGAGGCATATGAGGAAACATAAACGGCACTAAAGAAAACTTAAAGGTGGGAAGAGCAGCTAGATTAGACCAAGCCTACAAATAGGAGCTCCTTAATAGAGGTTACACAATTTTGAGGATGTTGACAACAGATTTTTGAGATTTAATTTACCTAAATGCAATAAATATCTATTAAGTACCTGCTGTGTGTGTCCAACACTGTGTATACAATGACAAAAACAAAATAAAAGGAAGACTAAGCTATAAGAATAGTCCAGGCAAGCAGCGACGAGCACCTGTATTGGGATAGAAGCTATAAGTGGGGAGAAGGGGAAGGATTTGAAATATGTTACAGAGATAGGAGCCACAAATCAAATTCTTCCCAAAAAATGATTACCCCAAAAAAAAGGCAACTGAGAAAATACCTATTAACCCATTTATGCCTCCTTAAGTCTATAAAATATTTATGAGAATAATCTACAACTACGTTAAAAGCATTTCTGATGAAGGCATGAGAAAGAAATATGCAGTCTTTCACTTTTCCATAGTGACATAATTGACTGAAAGGTAAGGCAAATGCAGGATCACTCTGTGCTTGTTTGTTGACTATTAAAAAATATGATCTGATAGAACAAAATGCTCTCCTTCAATGAAGGCCTTCTTTCACTAAATTTCTCTCTCTCTCTCATGTATATGTCAAAATCATATAAGATGTAAGATGTAAAAACATAAGTGATTTTGCTTGACAGCTCTGTGATTGTGAATATCTAGTGAGGAGTAGAGCTGGGAGCTCTGTGCACTGTCATAGAGGACATGGAGTACACAGACCAAATGAAAGAGGACTCCAGATAGATGATGAGGTTTTCCAAATGTTCCTGTTAGCAGATGACATTCATTTTTATCAAGTCCCAGAGTACTGAGGAACCTCCCAAACGAGATTCATAACCACTCCAAAGATTCTGACCTAACTATATACATAAGAAAGTACAAATGGATGAATAATGTCTACTGTCTAAACCAGGATAAGCAGCTATCGTGCAGAACTGGGCTATCTGTCAGATTGATGACGAGGGTGAGCAATCTGTGAGAGATGGGATCATTTGTCTGCATTATAGCTTAATGATCTTATCACCATGATTGGTTAATATTTACTGACTACTATTGCATGCAACTAGTCTAATGTATTGATCATTAGGTGAACACCTTTACCCTTCAGTAGTGTATTATATCTGATAGTGCATAGAACAACAGGCCTCCAGTCTGGAAGACTACAGTTCAAATCTAGTCTCAGACAGTTAATAGCTGTTTGCTCTGGGGCAAGTCACTCAACCTCTGCCTCAGTTTGCTCAACTGCAAAATTGTGACAATAATAGCACCTACTTTGCAGAGTCGTTGTTAGGATCAAATGAGATAATATGTGTAAAGTTTTCAGCACAGTAGCTATTGTTGTTGTTATTATTATCACTACCACCACCACCACCACCACCATCATCATATCTTATTAATTAGTTATTATTAATACTTACTTTTTTTTTTTTTTACTATGGCAGATCATATCTGGTGACCTAAAAGGCTATATTTTAACCCCTGTCTATACTGCCAAGCAGGGGTGGTCTGTACAATCCAGGCCTGGGCAGCCAGACTATTTACACAGCCTATACTTATAAGCAAGTTCTGGCAGGAACTTGCCATTGCTGCTGCCTGGTGGACTATACAGGGAGAGAGAAATAATTCAAAACTTCCAGTCACCAAGTCAGCTACAGATGACAGGAAATTTGGTCTTGTGCCTGGAAGTGGCCTGGGACTTGGCACTTGTTAATGAGTACCCAGAAGCAGGCTACTTCTGTGAGTGTAATGAGAGGGGTCTCCCACTTGGTTTGGGATGCAGTGAAATGTATCCCCATCTTCCCTGCTTAATGAGGAAGGTTGCTGCTGGCAGTAAGGTTTTGTCACTGGCAGCTATCTACCCATAAAAACTTTATACTCCTTTATAGGGATATTTCCTCCACCTGTGTATTTTGAGACTGTGCAAGCCATTTTATGAGATTTCACATCCAATTGTAGGTGAGCTATTACTATGGCCACAAACCCTCTTAATTTACCAGTAACTTGTGACTTCTAGATTATGGTCATTGGTGCAAACATACAGGGTGGGCATTTGAGTCACCTGTCAGGGTTCTGCAACCATCAGCTGCCAGGATTTCTGGACCTCTAATATAGGAATGCCCAAGAAGAGGGGAAAGTTATCAGAGGCTGCGTGTCAAGAAAGCAGCTCTCTCCCATACGGTGATTTCACTCTAAGAGTGATATCATTCCCCAGTCCTTTGAGATGTTCTGTGTCTAACAGCTCAAGAAGATTCTAGCACAGACCAATAAACATAACTTTATTCAGAGTCACACACACAAAGGAAAAGGCACCTAGGGAACTAGACTCCCCAGAGTTGTGCCATTTTTCCATTTAGAGCTTTGTCTGACTCTCCTGCTCTCCCTCCTATCAACAAATCCAGCTCCAAATTCATGATATAGATGCCCTTTTAAGAATAACAAGCTCAGAAACCTAGGCCATGTCTGTTTTTGTAAAGTCTCCTATAGGTAGCCTCAGAGGGGTAAATAAGGCGGTACCTTTATTAGGGTTACTGTCAATAGCCGCTGTCTTTCTGATATGGGTAACAATGTCAGCCTCTATAGCATTTGAATATCCCATAGGACTAGTCCTGTAACAGTGAGGACCCAGAAGAACATTCCATATGGCAAGACTGTAGAGCAATAGTTAAAAACAGTGAGTAATTCACTCTCTATTCAACAGTAATAGGCAGGAATATTTGCAAATATCAAGGATGAGTTAATATAAAATGTTTAGTATTAATGGGCTCAAGTTTAAGAATATTATTACTATTATACTCTAAGAACACCAATGTCAAGTAAGTTCAAAGCCATAATCTTTTTTCCCTGAAATTATTAGCAATTTTGGCATATACAAGAAAGAATCTCTGAATGCTAGTTTTTTTTCAATATTTTATATAAATATATAAATATACATCAATTGAAATTGTAGCAACTTTTATAAATCTTATGCAGTCCCACTCTTGTTCTCCAAATTTCTCTTTTGTAAGAAAACATAAAACCAGATAGTATATAACAATACAGAGCTGTCACTTAGGATATTTGAATGCTGTAACTACACACTTATTCAGTCCAAGTTAAAAAAAAATTTCATGATTTTTACAGGTAAAAAAGTAATTACAAATGCTTCAAACATTATTAATCCAGGGGGCCAACATTAATTTTACTCCTGGGAATAATAAACTCTGAATGGGACTCAGTTGTAGAAAATACCTTCTACAATAAAGGGCCCTGGGAGGAAAGGATGAGGAAATCACATTACCACTCAAGATTTCCCTCCATGCATATAGTAAGTCCAGAGGATACAATTCTGATTTGGAAAAAAATTATTAGTTTTTATAGGATCAAAAAGGAGAGTACTAGTTAAGGTTAGATTAGCTCTAACCTTAACCCTAAATTCATTTCTAACCCTAACCCCGGAAATACACAGATGTTTTTAGGAAAAGAAGTAGGTTTGACTTTAATCCTGAATGTTTTTCAAATGTCATTCTCCTTGAGCTCCCTGCAGCCTTTCACACTGTGCAGCACCCTCTCCCTGTCGTTACTTTCTTTTCTACGTTCTTGGGACACCACTAGATTTTGGTTCTCCTCCTACCTATCTGACTGCTCCTTCTCAGGATCCTTTGCTGGATTTTTATCCAGGACACACCTTCTAACCACAGGGTTCTGTCCTAGGCTCACTTCTCTTTGCCCTTTATACCGTCATCACTTGGTGATTTTATCAGCTCCCATGGATTTAATTACCGTTTCTCTGCTGCTGATTTTCAAATATATCTATCCCTGTCTCAACCTCTCTGGGGACCCTTAATCTCATATCTCCAAATGCCTTTCAGACATCTCGAACTGGATGTCCAATATATATCTTAAACTTAACATGTCCAAAATGGGATTAATTTTTCTCTGTAAGTCCTCCCTCCACTCCTGCCTTCCCTCTAGAGTACCACACAATCCTTCCAGTCCCTTAGGTTTGCAACCCAGGTATTACCTTCAACTCCTCCCTATCTCTCACTCCCCATATCCAATTTGTTGCCAAGTCCTGTCAATTTTATCTTACAATTTATCTTGAATATGACTTCTTCTTTTCTATGATGCTGCCACCACCCTGGTATGGGTCCTCATCTAGTGGGATTTGGATGGCAAAATGAGATGGCCCCTAATTAACAGAGTTAAAGTCCAAGATGCCAAGAATCTTGCCTTTGGTAATGACATATTTTCTAATGGCTGCTAATATAAATTTGGATACTAAGAGCATTACATAGAAATGAATCATCATTTTCACAGAGGCTTTATTTTCAGAACCAGACCCAGTTTGCACACTAAAATATATTGTTCACATTTAATTCACCTTCTCACACTTGAACTACTGCAATAGCCTGCTGGTGGAGCTACCTGCCTCAAGTCTCTCTGCACTCCAATCCATGTTCATTTCAGCCTCTAACGTGATTTTCCTAACACACGTCTGACCATGTCACTCCCTTACTCAATAAACTCCAGTGGTTCCCTATCGCCTCTGGGATCAAATACAAAATGCTCTGTCTGGCTTTCAAAGCCCTTCCTACCTAGCTACCTCCTACCTCTTCTTACACACCTAACTACCTGATATGTACTCTTCAATGTAGTAACACTGGCCTCCTGGCTGTTCCATGATCAAGACACTCCATCTCTCAGCTCTGGGCATTTTCTCTGGCTATTCCCCATGCCTTGAATCCTCTCCCTTCTCACCTCCATCTACTGCCTTCTCTGACTTCCTTTAAGTCATACCTAATATCCCACCCTCTATAGGAAGCCTTGCCCACCCCTCTTTATCAAAATGTCTTTTCTCTGTTAATTTTTTTCCATACATAGCTTGTCTGCACATATTTGTTTGCTTGTGGCCTCTCCTATTAGATTACAAGCTCCTTGAAGGCAGAGTCTGTCTTTGGACTCTATATCCTCAAGGCTTAGCACAGTGCCTGGCACATAGTACGTATTTAATAACTTTATTGACTGACTGAATCCCTATCCAAAAATCTATTAAAAAACATGTCATCACATGGATTCAACTACTGTGAAAGAAGAAAAAGGAAACAAAAACTCTAACAAAGGCCACTGTAATGTACGGTATATGTATTGAGTACTTAGATGTTTACATAGTACTTTACATTTAGTATCTACTACTAAAAACAATCTTCTGCAAGGGTTATTTTATCCTTAGTACAAATGTTATCATCTCCATTTCACAGATGAGGAATCAGAGGTTCAAAAAGGCAAGGTCGCTTATTTAAGGTCACATAATTAGTAGATGCACAAACCAGGCCTCAAGCTCAGTCTTCTTCCACTAAGTCCAGTGTTCTAATCCCTCCACTGTGCTTTTTTGTATAAACTCCCTGAAGGAGCTGATTCACACTGTCAGAGACCATGGAATAGTGTAATATTTGTCTGTAGCAAAATGAAGGGAAAAAAAGAAATGTGGAAATAGTTTCACTGATAGGTATGTGACTATAAATGGGTGAATATTAATAAGATATATGTGTACTATGTATATGTGTGGATGACTATGTATATAAGCATGAGGATAGTCATAGAGAACTGTATGTATGAGAGGAAGTCTAGGAGAAAGAACAAACATAAATGTGGGGGCAGCTAGGTGGCAGTGGACCCAGCACCAGCCCTGGAGTCAGGAGGACCTGAGTTCAAATCCAACCTTAGACATATGATACTCACTAGCTGTGTGACCCTGGGCAAGTCACTTAACCCTGATTGCCTCACATAAAATAAATAAAGAAAGAAAGAATAAATAAATATGAAAATTGTTTCACTAATAGGCATGTGAGTGTGTGTGTAGTGCATGGAGGGTGAAGTTATATGGCATTAAAAAAAAAAGAAAGCAGAGGTAGGAGTCAATTGACCATGGTCCTAGTTCTGTATATGCCATCATTCTAATTAGTAGTTTGCCCATGGCAAGTTACTTAAGTGCTCTTGGCCTCAATTTCCTCATCTTCTAAATGGAGGCAATGATACCTTGGAACTGCATAGTTTTAAAAGAAGTTTTATACATCTCAACCTGTTTAACCTTCGTAACAGCCCTGTGACTTCATATTGGCTGGTTGCTGTCCTTTGTTCTCGAAGAGTACCAAAATGATGTCACTATGTTGGGGTCAAGGTACTTTGTGTCCGACTGTGGCTAATCAGACCAGTATGAGCTCAGAAGGCTTCACCATGACCCTGGCCATCAGAAGCCGGTAGTGAATTGCTCTTTCTACTTTACAGATGTGGCTGGTTAAACGTTTATCTCAAAATCAACTTTAGGAAAGTCACAGAATGTTAGGGCAAGAAGGAGCTTTGGAAACCTCATCCTACTCATGTCAGAGAGAATTTGAGAGAGGGGAAGCAATGTGCTCAAGATCACACAAATCAGTGTCAGAGCTAATACCAGAATCCTGGACCACGCCCTTTATAGTATACCATGATTCTACACAGTGTGTGGAAGAGAAGGTTCTCTAAGTTTCTTTCTAGCTCTAGACCCTATTATCCAAAGATCTTGCTTTGTAACTAAGCGAGCAGAGTTAGAAGAAGAGGAAGAAATCTTGGAGCACCAGCAGCTCCTTTCTCCTTTGTACTGAGAAAAGTATAGGTGAACTTCTCAGGTCCCTGAGTATATATTCCATTTTCCACTG
This sequence comes from Vombatus ursinus, assembly GCF_900497805.2. Taxonomy (NCBI): domain Eukaryota; kingdom Metazoa; phylum Chordata; class Mammalia; order Diprotodontia; family Vombatidae; genus Vombatus; species Vombatus ursinus. The sequence continues at coordinate 8,732,113 of NW_020954604.1, read as the reverse complement.
GGATACTTTGATGTGAGCTATTTAAAATTACTTTACTTCACTAGGCATTTTAAAAAGCCCAAGCAGACTGGCTGTGTGGTGTAACAGAATTCAGCTCAATACATCTGAACCTAGATTTAAGTATGTTTCTCAAATAAATGCCATTCCTATGATACAAAGCTTTGCACTGAGTGCTGAAACAACCTCATGATGATATTATAACTAATGATCACAGAATCATTTAGTCTAGGTCAGAAATGGAAAAAAAAAAAGATGAGGTCACATCTACAAGGTTTGCTTAAATTCCTAGTTCAGTTTTTTTTTTTAAAGCTTGACCACCACTACCGCTTCCTTTTGTGGCAATCTTAAAAACTCCATGATTAGGAAGTTTTCCCCTCATATTAGGTATTTTCTTTTACTTAATTCCATCCATTACTCCTAGTTCCATCTTAGGTCACCTCTCAAAAATCCTCTTCTCTCTTTGGTTCCTCTACCCTTCAATTACTTGTAAATTATTATCATCGTTGCTTGTTTCCCTTTTCTTCCTTAAACTCATTCCATTGCACCAACCTCTTAGTCATAATTTGGCCAAACTATGGATTTTATATTTTTAATCTTTTCTTATAATCTTTCCCTCAATTTCATCAACTATTTAGATCCTCTTTCCAGCAATCCTGGGTTTGTCTAAATCTCCATTTGGGCTTTGGCAGAGCTGTCTATGCGGCTCTTCCTAAGTCAGGTCTCCTTTTGCAACAGAAGCACAGAGTTTTAATTTTATTTTTTGCTATTAAATGAAGAGAAACTCAAACTGTGCCCAGTATAGAAAATAAACTGTCCATGCAAAAAGATGTATCACACCCACAAACAGCATCCCAATTGTGAGCTTAGGAGGGATAGGACGTAGTCTGGTTATGTGAATAAAAACATTTACAATCACAAAGGTAACAGTAGCAGAACAACTATAGTTATATACAAAAGAAGTTGTTCTCATTGACACATTAAGATCTTGTATAATGAATGATAAATTAACTGGATCAAGAAAGGGAAAGAAAGTCATATCAGTTAATAATGTAGAAAAATATTCTTATGAGGCAGTAGGTCCTGTTCTATATAAGTTACTTCAATATATAATTTTTCCTCTAAACAGGGAAAATCTCAAAACAAAGGCTTCCCATGATGGCAGGTTAAGAAGCAAGTCCCAAGGTGGCCTTACAAATAAAAATAATACTATTCTTTGGGTGGATGAATTACCAAGTCTTTAATTTTCAACAAAAAAGTGCCTGGTCTAAACTTGAGAGGTGTACAGTTTGAGTACCCTTTAGCTTAGTTTGAAGTTGATCAAGAAAAAAATCTTTTCTTCTTCCAATATGAAGTCTATCACTTGGGAATAGGACATTTGACAGAAGTGATTATCTCCAATCTGATTTATTTTAGAATATAAAGCATCTCAGGCAATATTTGGATACATATAATTTTGGGGGAAAACACCCTATAAAAACTAAGCTTTGAGAAAAAGAAAATTTGGGCCTCACAAAAAACATAATTTGTAATTGAAAGAAAATAATATTTAAAAGAAAAAAAACTTTTTTGTCCTTCCAAAAAGAGACAAAAATGACTAAGTTTTATTTCCCAAGAGAATTATGCCACTTTTATACAAGAAAATTACAGTCGCCACAAATTGCTCTCAACAATTCCAGCGCTTCTTCATTTGACCACTTAAAAATCAAAGTTCTTTCAGATTATAAATATAACTTTTTATAACTCTGTTATTACGTACTGTGAATGGGGAAACGGGGCCAATCTTGTGGCCGTAGCGTCGAATGGCCTCTCTGATGTGGCTGGGCTGGATGGCATCGCTTTGAGCCTCGATACCACAGGCTGCCGTGCTCTGCAACAGAAAAATACTGCAAATGTTACTAAATCAAAAACACACAACAGACCTACAGTGCATCAAATATGAAAATAAACCTTTATCAAATGGACCACTTTTTTCCCCCTGAGGACACACATCATTGCTGCCACACACCATACCCCCCCCAAAGTTCCATTAACAAATCAAAGATGACTTTTATATGACCTCTTCCTAACAGACCCACCAAAAGCTATTTTTATGCTCTTAATATTTCACCTAGGACCAAATGTCAAAGTGCAGAAGAATGAACAGCAGCCACTTGCACTCAGATGAAAAAGTATCACAGGAGGCCTGCTGAGAGTACCACAGGAAATGGCTTTTTAAACGGTTTAAACTTTTGTTATTGTAATGATAGGGGGAAACAGTCCCTATTTTCAGGGGGTGTTTCAAAACTTGGGTAGGCCTTTGACATGATTTCAGTCCGGTCAGAATTAAAGTAAAAACCAGAACATTTTTAGGTGTGGTAGACCCAAAAGTATACATTCAGGGATTACTATTAAATTGTCCTTAATATTCTTTGCCTATCTGCCTAATCTGTAAAGTAGGGAGATGAAACATGTGAAAATCAAGAAGGAAGCAGATTTCAAGTAATGCAGGCAGCAAAGCTGCGTAACAGAGAGCCAGACTTGGAGACAGGAAGAAGTTGGAACCCTGTCTCAGACACTTATTAGCTATGTGAGCTGGACAAATCATTTAACTGCTTTGTGCCTCAGTTTCCTTATCTGTAAAATAGGGATAATAATGGCACCTACCTCACAAGGTAGTTGTGAGTATCAAATGAGTTTACATATGTAAAGCACTTCGCAAAAATTAAAACACTATATAAATGCTAGTTAATAATGAAGGATTAGAAAATTCTTATAATTGATGTAAGCATAGGAACAATCATACGTGATTTGTTTATAGAGGGCACATATTAAATGATAGTTGAACTGAATTTATTAATATTAAAATGACAAACAGTATCATGATGAATAATAAAAATCAGGATAAAAACCAGAAACTTTTTCTATTTTTGTACCGATAACACCAGGTACTAATCTACAGGTGACCAACTCTTTAGTAGAATATAAAATGTTGATTTTATGGTTGTAGTCTAATTGTATATTAGTTATTTTGCTAACTCTTAAGTTTGAGGTTTCAACCTCATTTTTAAAAGCTGCTTGTTACCAAAAAAAAGCCTATCTCCTTTATATAAATATTCTACTCGTGGTAATGCTATATGTCTGCAAATTATGGAATGCCATGACCCCCAAAGAATCAAAATCACAGGTGATCTAAAGGGCAATGGATAGACACAAAGAGTATAAATTAGTCACAGAATGCTACCAAGAATGACTTTTGAATGAGAAGTGGCATAAAAGATGTCACTGAGGACATGTACGACTGAAAGGGGTGGTAGGCTGGTCACATAAAGAGAATAAGAGACAATATATTTATAGCCTGAGTGTTGTACTGGTATGCAATAACATGTGAAAAGAACCAGAAAAAGCCCTCCACAACATTGGGTTAAACCTCTGGAGGATTCCTGGAAGGTCATGGACAAGATATACACAGAAAAGATGGAAAGGAATAGATGGATCGCCATTTTCATTAGTAGAGGAAATGAATACCCACACTACTGAGACTACAGATCTATTGAAGGATCAAAGTAGAGAAAAAAAATTGTTTTCAAGATGCCTCAAGAATTTACATATATTAATTGCAAATAAAAAGGCCTTATTAATTAATTTATTGAGACAAGTGCTTTTCATACTAGATGCTTTATAAACGTCCATTGCATGGGCTCCTTCTTCAAAAATCTCCATACTGCATCTTTAATTCTCTCTTCTTTTGCACCAATTGCTTACAAAAAAGAGGCCCTCCTCCTCATCAAGGAAAATACTTCAACCAGTGATCCTCATCCCACCCCTCCCCTATCCTCCGGCATTTTGTCATCACCACCACCACCATTGTCATCATCATCATCATCACCATCATCATCTCCTTCTGTATGTCTGTCCTTCATTTTCAATCTCTCCATCTCCACTAGTTCCTTCCTTGATGCCAACAAACGTACCCACAACTCTCTCATCTTTAAAGAAACCTTCATTTCCCCCTTTCACCTCCTTACTCTATCATTTTACATCAGTTTTTTTTTCACAGATGACCTCTAAGAAAAAGCTAGCTACACTCATTGCTTCAATTTCTTTTCTTCCCACTGATCACTGACTTCTTAACACTTTGTAATCTGGATTCTGACTGTATCACTCAAACTGACACTGCCTTTTCCTAGATTATCAAGGATCTTTTATTGCTAAATCCAAAAGTCTATTCTTAGTCGTCATTTTTAATGCCATGTTGGTAGCATCTGACATTATTATATAGGATTCTTCTCTTGGATATTCTTCTCCCTGATATTTTTGTGACAACAATTTTCCTACTTGTCTGATTTATTCTATGTCTTGTTTTTGATCTGTGATGTCCCCTCAAAGCTTCGTCTTGGGCTTTTTCCTACTCTATATATCCTCTCTCTTGTTGATATTACCAGCTTCCATGGGTTCATTTATTATCTCTATATACCCAGCCCTAGCCTCTCTTGTTGGACATCTATTATTATTACTACTAAAGTTAATGCTACTAATAATGATAGCAATTGATATTTAATACTGAGTTAAAGTTTTAAAGCATTTTACATAACATTATTTCATTTAAGCCTCACATCAACCTATGAGGTAGGTAATACAGGTATTATTATATCTCCCTTTTGGGTCAACAGTCCAAAACAGAATTAGTTATCTTTCCCCTTAAACTTGTTCCTCCTCCAAATTTCCTTATTTTTGTTGAGGCCACTACCACCAACCTTCTAGTCACCCAGGTCTTCAACTCCTCTCCTCCCAAACCCCTACTGCCAATCAGTTGTCAAATCCCTGAGTTTGCTTCCACAACAGCTTTTATATCTATTTTAATTACTCTATGTATCTGAAAATGATATAACCATATTTCTTTGAATTAGAGATTTTTGTTAGCAATAAAAGGAAAGTAAGAAGGTATACCTGAAAGAAAATGAATTTTATTTACAGAAGAGATTTATTACCATGACAGTACCACCAAAGACAGTTTTGGTAGATGGAGAAGTAAATAGGTATTAACCAAAAAAATTTTTTTAAAATTAAAAAAGCATTCTCTGAGAGAGACAGGAGGTAGCATGTGCCAGGCAAGTCAAACCACCTCAATCACCACTCCCCACGAGGCCCTGGTAGGGACAGCCTAGGACCCTAAGTGTAAGAGCCCCAGGAAAAGCAGAGCCCACTCCCATCCTAATCATTTACCCTGCTTCTAGCATGGCCCTATCAGCCTTTATTGAGGGGAGCATCCTTTGTGGAGAAGGGACCCACTATTCTCACCATCATCAGCAAGAACTGGGGACTAACTGCTGCTGAAGGACAGTTAAGCCTAAACGCCTTTGGAGTAGTAATCTTCCCTCTTTCACCCACTCGCCTTGTTTCCAGCCTTGCCCCTATAGACACAGTTCTGGGAAGCAACCCTTGTAGAGATGCAACCTGGGAACTTCCTCTGCAGATGCCGCAGTCCTCACTTTCTCAGCAGCTACAGCTAATGAAGACCCAGAAAAGAAAGTTCTTGCCACCAAAGTCCTAGGCATTTTCAAAAAGTTTAACATAAGAAACTGGTATGGTTATATCAATAGAAAAGCCATTAAAAAATGATGCAATACCATCTACTTTGCTCCTGCATTCTAAGGACCATGGGACCCTATCCATTTGACTTGTAGCTGAATTCTCCTATATAGGTGTGGGCTCCCTCTAACAGAACATAAGCTTTTTGAAAGCAGGGACTAGAATGAATTTCTGTTTTATCCCCAGTACTGAGCACAGTGCTGTGCACATAGTAAACACTTAATAGTTTTTAAAAATTCATTCAGATTGCTCATTTTGGTTCAGAAAATCTCAACTATAGCACATAACAGAGCATCTTCTTTGCAGGTTTAATAGCTCTAAGAACCCCAGTGTTCTTAGGTAGGTCATGGGATTTAGATACTTCAAGACTAGAGAATTATCCAGTTTAATCTCCTCATTTTATACTTTAAGAAGTTGAGGCCTATAAAAGGAAGTGACTTATTGAAGGTCTTACAGGTAATAAGGGACAAAGGTGAAATTTGAATTAAGGTCTTCTAACTCCAAATTCAGTGCAATGGCCAATACACAGTGCTGCCTCTGTTTAACTGACCTTCTTCCTCTTCCTTTGCTTTGTTTTAGCCGAGTCTTGTCCAACATTCCCGTTCCCCAAAGTCCCTGATTGGTTTTTCCCTGGGTGTTGTGGTCCAGATGTTGGAGCAGTTGGTGTAGGAGGAGGCGTGTTTTCAGGGGAATCAGGGCTGGATTTCATGCCAGAACTCGACCCAAAGAGATGTGGCTGTAAAATCAAGAGACCAAGTTGGCTGCTTAAGGAAATTCAGCAAAATGATTTATGAATTTGATGGTAATTTAATCTAAAAATGAAAAGACATGATTTATTTTCATATATATATTCTCAGGATATTCCTATTATTTAAAGCAGGAAATGATAGCCTATGCAGGTCTATGGATGTTAGTTTTTAAGTCTGGAGAAAAGATCAGGATTGTTCTAAAACTCCTGTTAGTGTTTCAAGCAAAGCATGGCCCTCTATCTCTATGTGAAAGTCCTGAAATGGCCTCCAAATGCCTAAAACTCAGTATGTCTAAAGTTGAATTCATTTCCTCAGCTCTGACCCTTGCCAAAATTAAGCTTCTTTTAAATACTTTCCTCCTTCCATCAATGACATGTATTATATTATTCTCCTAGTGATTCAAGTGGTACAGTAGATAGAATGCTGGGCCTGAAGTCAAGAAGATTCATCTTTCTGAGTTCAAAACTGGTTTCAGTCACTTATTAGCTGTGTGGCCCTGGGCAAGTCACTTAACCTGTTGCCTCAGTTTCCTCATCTGTAAAATGAGCTGGAGAAGGAAATGGCAAACCACTCCAGTGTCTTTGCCAAGAAAACCCTAAATGGTGTCACAAAGAATTGTAAACGACTGAAATGACTGAACAACAACAAAAAGTAATTCAGGCTTAAAATCTTGCAGTGACAGGTGTCTAGCTGGAAGGCGTCTAGAAATTATCTATGCCAACACCCTTCTACTGCCAGACCATTTTACATACATGCAGGACACTCTTGACTTCTTTTTTGCTCCATAGCTCCTCTGTTGTCAAGTTCTGTTGATTACTTTTTTCATAATGACCTTTGCAGTCTTCCTTCCCTTTCTATTTCTACTATCATCCCACGAGCACTGGCTCTTTTTAGCCTCATTAGACTAGTACAATAATCTTCCTAACTGCTTGCCTCCAATATCTCATTGCTCTAATGTAAACTTTCAGAATGTCAGCAACGGAAGGGACTTCAGAGGTCATCTAGTTTAATCTGTATTCCAAAAGCAATTTCTTCTACAATATCCCTGACAAGTGGTCACCCAGCCTTTCCTTGAAGACCTCCAGTGATGGGGAACCCATTACCTCCTAAGACATCCCATTTTACACTCTGCTAGATTAAGTTTCTTATAACACCATTTTCTCATCATTCCAATCCAAAACTTTCAGTGGCTACCCACTCCATATGAAATAAAATTCCTATGAACCCTTCATTTCAGTCAAACTGGCTTATTCTCCTCCAAATTTCTAGGTCCCACTCTCTTTCTAAATCTTTGAACACATAGGCAGGCATTTTTACTTGGAATATTGTCAAGGAACGGGTTCCAACTCTTGTATGAGATAGATATTCCTGACCCACTGCAGTCTACTATTCCTGCTCTGAACACCCTTATCACTGTGTGTAAGACTCTATGTCTCACAGGGTTATAATAAATACATGTGAGCTGTTATTAATTATTCAACAGGTACTTACCAAACATCTACTCTATGCTAGGTACTGTACTAGGTTCTATGGATGTACATGGAAAAATAAAATAGTCCCAGCTCTGAAGACATGTGTGTGTGACAGTGTGCATGTGTGTGAGGGGACCAGAGGGTAGGAAATGATATATACATAGAAGATTAAATATAAAATGAATACAAAATAATTTCTGGGAGAAATGGAATAGCAATTGTGGAGATGGGCTAGAAAATGTGGATATTTCCTGTAGGAGTTGGCATATGACCTGAACTTTGAGGGAAGCTATGATTAGAAGTGAGAAGGTAGAAGTAAGAAGGAAGTATATTCCAGGACTGGGGATAGCTTGTGCAAAGAGAGACAGAAACAGGAAATGAAATGTTGCACACATGAAAGAGCAAGTGGGGCAGTTCATCATCATCATCATCACCAATAGGAATATTTTATTTAATACTATTATTTAGTCTATTATGTATATGTCCTGCTTCTCCAACCAGGCTGTCAACAAGGATTATTCTAGTATATGATATTTACTGTAGAAGCCCAATAGATATTTGCTTGATTATGGTGGCTGGTTCACGCTAGTCACTTAGCATTGGGGTCCAAGTGGGAAGAAGCACTCTGGTTCTCTGTATAACATTCTCTCAATCAACAACAGTAATTAAAAACCAGGGCAAAGAAGAACCTTGGTGAGTAGGAGGTGGGTATTCCATTACTAATCAGATTCAGCTATAGTGTTCCTTGATCCTTATGCCCTTGCTTCTCAGAAAGCCCACACTTTATGCCTCGGAAATCAGTCTTCATAGGGAAGCTTTTATCAGCTGCTGTGTAGCTGGAAACAGTTGCTGTGGTAGTCAAACAGTTCCCTAGGGCAGCTTGGCTTATGCCTGGTTGGCCACCTTGGAGAATCAAGAAAGGAAAAAAATGAAGGGCTGTCTTCAGCATTTTCTTGGATGCAAAGTAGAGAATGTTATGTACACTACATTTCTTCAATTATAAATGTTATAACATATTGGTATGATGTTAATGAAAAACATACTTAGGCATGTATTCATAGAGCATACGTATATCAAAGGCATCTTAAGGAGTGTTTATTGACATCAAAATTGTGTTTTTTAACATCACCAAAATGAATGCTACTCAGTAAGCAGGTAAGATTTAGAGTGATCTTCAAATGCATTGACTGAGAGATGCTTAGTATGATTTTTTTCCACGAAAAAAATAGATTTGCAAGGGATTTGTTTTATGATCTAAATTATTAATTTAAATCCATTTCTTTGATTTTTCCTCAAACAGACTTTCTGAGGAGCATAAACATCCTGTTGGGCTGGTTGTACAGTTTGGGGGCATTCCTAAAGTGTAGCAAGAGCAGGTATCGCTTCATAGTTTTAAAGTACCCTGGGGAATAGCTGAGCTTCTCAAGATACCATCCTCAAGCCAGAACTTGTGCTGGGATGTTGACATGGAGTGGCTAAGGCTAACCTTGGCATGATCATGATGGTTTTTTTGGTCCTTTGGCCACATGTTTTTCACCTTGCCTAACAAGAGAGATTAATGTGCCCCTAGACTGTTGACATATTTAGCCTTGAAGCAGCCAGGAAAGGGGATTTAGCTGCTCCACAAGCAGGCAGGTTTCCAACACTCCAGATGCATCTACTACAATAGAAGGAGCCCTCAAAACTGCTGAGAAGATGAGGGTTTATTGATTGTATGCAAGGGGTGGCAGGGTAGGGACCAAAGTTCCTTGCTATTTCCCCAAGAACTAACATAGCTTTTAGAAACTAATCAATTCAATGCAAATCAATTCCAAAAACCATAAACAAAGCACCTACCAGGTGCTGGGCACCATGCTATGTGTTATATTGAAGAATGTCCACATCTCCATTAACTCAAATTTGAGCATCTGCCTTGGGGATGTGTAAAAAAAAAAAAAAACAACCCCCCCCCCAAACTTTAACATTTAAACCAAAGACCTTGGTAGCTAACAACAAACACTAGGTATTCAATGTATGAAGACCATTGTACTATATGCTGGGAAAAATATAAGGGTGGTACCTGCTCTAATGGAGCTTAATAGTTAATAATAATATTAGCTAACATTTATTAAGGTTTGTAAAAGTACTTCACATGTAATATCTCCTTTGATCCTGAAAATAACCCCAAAGCACTAAAACTCTCAGATCTTTTCCACAGGAATTATTATTATTGTCTATCCAAACCTTCTCCATCTTTTATTTGTCAAATTGATTTTTAAAAATATAGTTATCCCCAGTAAATAGGGATTTGGCCCACTGTCTTAGCCTGTTGTAGTTTTATACAGGTTCTGCAATCCTATGTGTTGGCTATTTCTTCAAGCTTCATGTCATCTGCAAATTAGACAAGGAAACTACCTATCCTTCAGACAAGATGTGAATAAAAATGTACATCACAGAGCAATGGTGGAATTCAAATATATTTTAGCTAAAATATTCTCTTGATTTAATAATCTAGTGAAGTTACCTGTCTATAAGGGAAATGAGGTTAATCTAGCATGGCTTGTTTTTGATGATACCATGTTAGTTCTTAGCGATGACTGCTTTCCTAAGTGATCACAAACCACCTCCTATAATGTGTCCTAGCATTCTGCTGGGAAATTGAAGTCAAAATTACTGGTCTATAGCTTGAGAGTCTACCCTCTTCCGTTTCCCTCGGCAATACTGGCACAACATTTGCATTTTTCCATTCCAGTAGCACGTCTACTGTTTTTGAGATCTTTCTAAGATTACCAGTAATGACTTTGAATCACAGCTGCCAGTTTTTTCAGTACTATGGGGTGAAGTTCATCTGAGCCTCAACACATGGAGGGCAATAAGACACTGACTGTCTCTTCACCTATTTTGGGTTTCTACTTTTTGTTTAACATGCTTTTCTATCTTTCCCAGACATCCCTTTTCTTGGTTGAGAAGGTAGAAGTACGTAGTTTAGCCTTTTCAACGTTGTATATTATCATCATCCAATCACACTGAAGATAGTACGTCTTTTTAAATTATCTTCTTGCTCCCAAAATCAACTTTAAAAAAAGAACCACCTCTTTTCTCTGTCCTCAGCCTCAGCTCATCTTCTGGGCTTTACAGCCCACACTACTCTTTTATACTATCTTTTTTATTCTTATTTTTTAATGATTTTTATTTTGAAATTAACAAACATCAAATGAAATGAACATTCCCATATACAAACTAGAACAGGTAAAAAGACTGTACATGGAACTAAAGATCTCTATTATGTACAGATTGCTCTTCTTTTCAAGTATATAATAAATTCAACCTGTAGCTTTCAAAGCTGTCCTAGTTGTCTATGTTACTTTCTAGACTTTCTCCTGTTCTCTAGATGAAAAAAATTCTACTGATCTTCTTTCCTTTCCTCTGTTTTATTTTATTTTTTTGCCCCCATTCCTATTCCCTTTCATTCTCCCTGCCTTGCCAAAAGGAAAATAAAAACACTCTTGTAACAAATATGTTTCTATAGCATACAGTCACTTGCTTCCACATTCTACATATACCTTTCTTACATCTGAGTGGCTTTCTTTATGAGCTCCCTGTATTTCCATGTCATTCTATTTAAATACCTCCATGTTCCTCTCCTCCTTCAGAAGCTCTCCATCCTTTTTCAACTTGCTCCTGCCTTCCCAGTACTAGGCTGCGGGTTCTCTGGGCACTTTGAAGCCTCATCTCTAATGGAGGCTGCACGTCAGACTATGCACTGCTTTCTTTTTTTTCCTCTATTGCAAATTCTTTGATGGAATTGTCTCTTTGTCCCAAGGTTCCCATCATTTTCACTTTAGCAACCAATTCTTTGTCAGAATCAGACCCAGAATAGCAGTTCTCCTGTTCAATTCCTCCTCTTGTTAAAGGATGAAATCATAGTTAAGGTAAGTGATAAATTTACTAGCTGTTCTGCTTTTGACAGAGAGAACATCAGTAGATACTTAGAAAACTCCTGCGTCCTAACAAGAGAATATCATGCTTTTATACCAGGGTTGACATCTGTTTCTTATTCCTAACTGACGTGTGTTACAGTGGGAAGGGTGCTGGATTTGGAGTCAGAGGACCTGAGTCCAAATCCTGGTCTGCCACTTACCATCTATGTGACCTTTGGTAAGTTATTTAACCTCTTGACATCAGTTTCCTCATCTGCAAAATGAGGGGCTTTGATTAAGTGATTTCTGAGGTCTCTTCCAATTCTAGACTTATGATCCTATGACTAAAATGACTAGTAAGGTCTCTTTGAGCTGTATATGATCCTAATTATTCCTTCCAACCATGTAGTCTGTAGTATATGCCTACTAACCTCCAATGATCATCACCCTGCTTCACTGCCATGTTTTTGTTCCTTTGGACTCTGGGAAGTCTTTTCTCTTTTCTTTCTCCTAAGTGTATATGCTAAATATTCAATGCTACCTCATTCCCCGACCTTTTGTCTATTTTGTTTCTTTTGAATAAGGTCTGCTCCTCCAGAACCAAATTCTAGTCATACATCTTGTTCCAAATTTTAGTGATTATCTGTGAGGTCAAATTTGTTCCCTTGCTTTAATATCTCTAGTTTACCTTGTTTATTTGTTCATCTGAATATAGACTTCTGAGATTATGATTTTTGCTGCTGGCTGTCATCTTGATTCCAGTCTCCAATGAATTAGGAGCTACCTCCTGATATTCTTTCTGCTATGGTATCTTTGCCATTCTCTGTGGTACCAAATTTGATAAGTCTTGGTGAAGAACTTTTCCCTTCTACTTCCATTTTCAGTTTTAAGATATTTTAATTAAAATCTTATTCTTAGACATCTTCTTTTTAGCCAGATATTCACTTCCCAAATCTGCAAGTCATATGAGATAATCTGTATTCCCAGGGTCTTAACTTATTTTGTTCAGGGCCTCATACTTTCTATCAATGTTTTAAAAATGCAATATAAATGTTAGCTATTATTTTTAGTAATTATTCTGATGGTAGCATTTGTTCACACAGGAATCACCAGAAGTGATAGTCACCATCTTGTTTGACAGTTCTTAGGAAGCTGTCTTTCCCATATCAATGGCCTGGGAAGACAGCAGGCTTTCCTGTTATTTATGTCAGGTCACCATATAGTGCTTTAGCTAGCTCCAGAGAATCATCAACAGCCATTATTCTCCACCTCTTTCTGATGAACATTTGAAGATCTCCCACTTCATGGAGCTGGTAAAGCCCCAACAGAATTTCTTGAAGTACAAGAAATCGCTTTCTCCAGAAATAGTTCAGCTGTTTGTACACAGTTGTTGGCAGGTTGTTTCCTTTGTTCGACTGTGAGTTCCCTGAGAACAGGGACTATTTTCTTGGCTTTCTTTGTATCCCCAGTGCTGGGCACAGTGGCTGGCCCATAATAGGTGCTTGATAAATGTTACTGACTAACCAATTCTATGTAAGAAGGTATTATTTACCTCCAATTGTTCAGTAGTCTCTCTTTTTCCTGTCTTTCTCTATGTCCCTTCCAACCTTTTGCCTGAGATGAATATTGCCTTTTGCTTCATTATATGCTGCTTCTTTTTTGTTTTCTCCTTGAAGCACTTCTGGCCATCCTTTAATATTTTTAAAAAATTTACTTTTAAAATGTTTTATTTTTTTCTTTCTAAAAAATCACTGTCATTTCCCAATGACCTTACATGCCCAAATCCACAATAACAATGAATATAGTCATGCAAAACAAATCAATATATTGATCACATCTGAAAAGGCATGCTTTCTTCCATACCTATTGTCTACTATCTATTATCTGCTGAGGGCAGGAAATATATAGTACCACTGAGACTTTAGAAATCATGATTGGGCACTACATTGATCAGAGTTTCAAAGTCTTTCACTGTTGCTTTTCTTTGTAATAATGAGGGCATTGTTTTCCTTGTTTGGCTAATTTTACTTCATTCTGCATTTTTCATAAATCACTGGATTCTTTGTATGCATGATTTCTTATGATACGGTAATGTTTTATTACATTTATGTTGCCTATTTTGTTCAGCTATTCTCCAACTGGTAGGGACCACTTACTTTTCAGTTTGTTACCATAAAATGTGCTGTTATAAGTATTTTTATAAGTCAAGTGTGGTTGTGCATACCTGTAATCCTAGTGACAGGGGAGGGTGGAGTTCTGGAGTTCTTAAGCCATAGTGGGTTAGTCCAGTTGGGTGTACAAAGTACATTCAACATCAGGATGATGAGCCCTTGGGATTGGGAGACCACTAGGTTGCCTAAGGAGGGGTAAACCAGCCCAGCAGAGAAATGGAGCAGATCAAAGCTCCCATGCTGATCAGCAGGGGAGTAATTGCTCCTACACTTCAGGCCTGGGCAAGATAGATAGACCCAAACCTTTAAAAATATATATATATATGTAATATAGACATATAAATGCAACATACAGATAAATATTGGCATAGATACATACATATAATACATATAAGTACTGTTTTCCACATATAGGAGCTTTACTATTATGCCTATCAGTAGTTATCACAAAGCCACAGAGTTGCAAGTTTCAACATTTTTAGTGTAATTTTTAATTGTCTCCTCTACTGGCTGAATTAATTCACAGCTCTCCCAACAATGCATTTTCATTATCTGTAATCTTTACAAATCTGAAGGACGTGATGTGAAACCTCAGAGTTATCTTAATTTACATTTCTCCTTTTATTGTGATTTGGACCATTCTTTGGTTGTGTACAGCTTACATCTCCATTTTGGAAAAGTTTCTGTTCACAGTCTTTGATCATTTAACTATTAGGGAATGTTTCTTACACATTTGTATCAATTCTCTGTATAGCTACACTAATAACAAAAATAAAAATATCTAATATTTATATAGAATTTTAAGGTTTGCAAAATGCTTTGTATACATGGTTTCATTTGTTCCTCACAACAGTTCTGTGAGGTGGGTGCCATTATTATTCCCATCTCACTGATAGGGAAACTGAAGTTGAGAAGTTGAGGGAGATGTCCAGGTCACACAGATATTAAGCTTTTGAGACAGGATTTGAAGTCAGGTCTACTTTACTCCAAGCCATGAACTCTATCCACTATGCCACCTAACTGTCCACCTAAGAGAAATTTGCTACAAAGTATTTCCCCCCTCCCCCACAATTAACCCCTTTTCTCTAGCTGGCACAGTAGACAGAATACCAGAGCTGGAGTCAGGAAGACCTGAGTTCAAAACTAACCTTAGATGGTACTAGCTGTACAAGTCACTTAACATCTGTTTGCTTCAGTTTCCTCATCTATAAAATGGGGACAATAATAGTACCTACCTCCCAGGATTGTTATGAGGATCAATGGAGATAATAATTGAAAAAAGCTTAGCACAGTATCTGGCTCATGGTAACCATTATATAAATGTTAGCTATAATTATAATTATTGTTATTTCTATATGCACTGTTTCTGCAAAATCTTTGTAATCCGTATAACTGAAATTATCCAATTTATCTTCTATATGAAAATCTATCTCTTGCTTAGTTAAAACATTCTTCCCTTAGCCATAATTGTGTAAGCTATTTCCTTCCATTCTCCCCTAAATTTTTTATGATATGACTAGTCATAGTTCAGTCATATAATCATATGGAACTTACGGTGGTATATGGTATAAGATGTTGATCTAAATTTAAATTCTGCCATCTGCTTTCCATTTTCCCCAGCAGTTTTTATTACTAGAGAGGTCTTACCCCAGTAGGTGGTATCTTTGGGTTGACTAAAATTAGGATAACTATGTTTGATTGTTTCCGGATCTTAGCCGATTCCATTGGTCAATTTATAAGTCTGTTAGCCAACACAAAATTGTTTTAATGATTAATGTTTTATAGTAAAATTTCAGATCTGGTAATTCCAGGTAGCCCCCTTGCCCCTATCAGTACTATTTTTTCTTGTTCCTCCAAATGAATTGTTTTATTTTGTCTGATTCTATGAAGTAGCCTGATTGATAAAGTATTAAATCCATAAATTAGTTTAGGTAGTAAAACATCATTTTTGTTATACCACTTTTACCACTCTTTCAATAAGTAAATCATTCCCTCTGATAACCTAAAGGGAAAAATGCATTCCTCAAGCACTTTCAGTTTCTCCTCTAGGATGGAGATCAAATTGTACACATATAAGTAAAACATGGTATAGTCAGAAAATAAACCTAGATTACTCTCTTAAGTTCAATCAATCAATCACCAAGCATTTATTAAACTCTTATTATGTGCCAGGCACTGAGCTAAGGGCTGAGGATACAAAGAGGAAGCAAAAACATTCCTTGCTCCCAAAGGGCTTACATTCTATTGAGAAAGACAACTTGTAAATAACTAAGTACATACAATATATATACAGAGTAGAGGCAAGATGATCTCAGAAGGGAAGGCACTAGCAGCTAGTGAGACAGGAAAAAGCCTCCCACAGAGGTGCTATTAGAATGAAATCTTGAAGGAATCCAGGGATTCTAAGAGATAGAGCTGAAGACGGAAAGCATTCCAGACACAGAAGATGGTCAGTGACGAGGCATGGAGACAACAGAGGGAAGACTGTGTGTGACGAATAGCAAGTTCATTAGTACAGTTCAACTGCAGAATGTATTTAGAGTAAAGGAAGATGGGAAGGGGCTAGATTACGAAGAACTTTGAGTTTATATTTGATCCTAAAGGATCCATTTGAGTCAGACCTGGACTTCAGGCAAATCACTTTGACAGTTATATGGAGGATGGATTGGGAAGGGAAGAGATCTCGGATAGGGAGCCTAGGAGAACGTTACAATCATTTAGGGAAGAGGCGATGAGAACCGGAAGCAGGATGGTGGCCATGGGAATACTGAGATGTGGGAGACATGGATTTGACAACTGATCAGACATATGGGGTGAGTGAGAGTGAGGAGCTGAGGATGGCATGAAGGTTGTAAGTCTGGCTGAATGTCAGGTTGGTGGTGACCTTGAGAGAAATAATGAAAGAAAAGGAGTGAGTTTTTTTGGGGGGTGGAGTAGTGGAGGGAAACACATTGAGTTCTGTTTTGGATGTGTAGAGTTTGAGACTCCTTTGGCATATCCAGTTTAAAAGGTCCAATAGGCAGTTGGTGATGAAGGTCTGGAGCCCAGCAGAGAAATTAGGGCTGGACAATTGGATCTGGTAATCATTGGCATAGAGCAAATGCAGCCAGTGTGAGATAATAAGGCACTAAATGCAGAAATATTGAATAAAAGGGGAAGAGCGTCCAGGATGGAGCCTTTGATGATATCCACTGTTTGTGAAAGTAGCATGAAGATCAAGGAAAAGGGACTGGAATGGAATAAAATGGAATAAAACCAGGAGAACAAAGTCATGAAAACCGTGAAAGAAGAGGGTATTTCAATAAGGGTGAAGGGGTCAATAAGGATGAAGATCAATAAAAGGTCATTTGGTTATGCAATAAAGAGACCATTGGTAACTTTGGAGAGAACATTTCAGTTGAACGATGAGGTCAGAAGTCAGATTGTGGAGGATATAAAATAGAATAGGAGGAGGCAAAGTGGAGGTACAGCATGTACATAATTTTGTCAAGGAGTTTAGCTCATAAGTGAGAAGAAAAATATAGGATGATACCTGGAAGTCATAGTAGTATCTATTTAGGGTTTTTTTAAGGATGGGGAAGATGGGTGTGTTTCTAGGCAGTAGGCAAAGAACCAGTAGATGGGGAAAGACTGAAGTTTAGAGACAGAATGGGGTATGATGGAAGGGAATAGGAATTAAGGAAGGGATAGGATTAAGAATATACACACAGAAAGCTTGGACTTGGCAAAAAGAAGGGTCCCTTCATTATTAGAGACTGGAGTGAAGGAGGACACAGTGGGGAATCATATCACAGATGAGAAGGGACAAAAAAGAATCTCTTGGCAAATGATCTCAATTTTGGGGTGATGTATAAAACAAGTTACTCAGCAGGGAAAGCTGGGGTATGGAGTAGGATGCAAGGCTGAAGTAGAAAAGAAAAGGTTTGGGAAAGTCCCTGTAGTGAGTGAGATATGGAATCAATTAGAAGAATCAAGTAGGAATGCCATTCTTCAGGGAGGGCCCAGTGGGAATTATTAAGTATAACTCTGTAGTGGATCCAAGCCAGCTCAGTCACAATTCTCATTTTCCTTATTTGTTTAAAGCAAATTTCACAGTATTGACCCAGTTTTTGAGTTATCCCTTTTGACTAACTTTTGTGGAAAATGGCCTGTTTGCTGGATATGAGACTCCAGTGTAGACTCCCTCCACTTCCCTGGACGGTCAGCTCTGAAACCAACTGGAATTGTGGCTTAGTTTGTGGTAGATAGAAGCAGACAAGATCCAAGTACACAGGACCCAAGATAAAATCAAATTCTTTAATGATATTGAAACACCTTGTTTTACCTCATTGTTACTCTTCAGAACCTTCCTTCTCCTTTTCTGGACACGAGGCTCAATAATGAAGGAGAAGCTATGGACTAAGTCATTTTCACTGAAGGATAGATCTTCTGATATCTTTTGTAAGACAAGATGGATATAAATATTGGTCTATAGAGAAAGCATGTAGAACGCTACTCCTATGGTTAAAGAAGACAACCATTGATAGGCCAAATAAAATGAGTCATTTTTTATACTTTACTTCAGTCCTTCAAAATAGCCATGATTTCAAGTGTATGGGTACTTCCCTTATCAATGCTAGTATAACCATATCCATATCTTAGTGAATGATTTCATGTATTCTTGCGACCAAAGAAACCCGTCATATTATACCCAACCCTGGGTGCTGAACCACTCTGGTCTGAGCTAGGCTGTTCCTTGGATAACAGACATAGTCTATTCCTGGGCCCACCCTCAAACCCTTTCTCTCAGCAGTTGTGCCTTGCTTACTAAGTACCTTTGTGTTCCCATAAGGTGCTGGAAAAAGGTCTTTGTATCACTAGAATGAAAGTTCTTTTTGGGAATTCTTTTATTTCTTTTGTAATTTCCTGGTACAGTGCTGTATATTATGTATTTAGTTTTTTCTTCACTTACCTCAAAAAGAGCTATGATATCATCCATATGGGTATTTTCTCCAGTAATACAGATTTCAGCCTCTACTAAGTCGTCTTAGCAAATTGTTTCATGATTTGCAGTGACCAAAAAAATGTCATCACTTGGTAGTCAACCTTGTGTGATGAGTTTCTATAAACTTAGCTAGTCTGGTCTATGGAAGAGAGACACAGTCTAATACGGGGCTCATACACAAAAGCCCAGCTTGCTGGACCTCCCAGTACTTGCAGATGAGAAAACTAGGACCTGGGGAGGCTAAGGTCACACAGATAGTAAGTGTCAGAGGCAGAATTTGAATTCAGGTCACCTGAGCCACTATTCTTTCCTCTGTACCATGCTGCCTCCAATGTTCTGCTTGAAAAGTCTTAAAGAACCCAGGGTTATCTTCACATCACAATAGAGTATTGGAGTAGGGTGTGAGTAGATTTAAACATTACCTCAGTAGAAGTGTGGTACTGTATGAAAGTAGCAGAAATGGCGTGGCTGAAGGGGTCACCTGCTTTGGGTGCCATATCTTGCCTAACGAGAAGAGCCAGATCCACCAACTAGAAGGGAATAATGTAGAAAACATATTTAGAAATTGGAGATGACCACTGAAGCTGCAAGATCATCACAAAAAAAAAAAAGACAAGAAGATTCCAATGTGAACACTACCACAGCCTCATTTATCTACTTCCTGAATGTTCATCTCTAAGCTCCATAGAGGCCTAAAAGACATAACATTTCTAGCCTTCTGTGCTCCATAATGTTCCTAATGATCTCAAAGAGCCTCACAAAATTATCCATCCAGTCTCCCAATGCATTCAGTTTTAAAATTTATATTAAAACAGATATATACATATTTTAAATTAAGTAGGCATACATATTTAAATTATTTGCAACATATACCACGTTCTCCGTAAGAGAAAGTGAGCAGTAGAAATATGGGTTCAAAGGAATTAAAATAGTGGTAGTCCATACTTTAAGATTTACAAAGCATTCAATATACCGGTAGTGTAAGTGTTGCTGTCCCCCATGATGAAAAACACTATCCACCTCCAGAGAGGGAACTGATGAACTCTGAGAACATATTGAAACGTACTTTTTTCACTTTCCTTCTTTTTCTTTTTGTCTGTGTTTTCTTTTGCAACATGGATATGTTTCACAAGACCTCACATGTATAATTAATATCAAATTACTTGCCTTTTCAGGGAAGAGGGAGGAGGGAGAGGGAGGGAGAGAATTTGGAACTCAAAATTTTAAAGAATGAATGTTAACATTTTTTACATGAAATTGGGAAATAGTTACTGAAATAAATAAAATATATTTTTAAAAAAGTGTTGGTATCTTAGAGGTGAGAAAATGGAGGCTTAGAAGAGATGAAGCAATTTGCTCAAGGTAACACATTTAGTGAATGGGGTAACAAGGGAATAGAAGCTCCTTGAAGGCAAGGGACAGTTTTTTGTTTTTGTAGCCTATGAATTGGTACGTTTTACATACACTAAATGCTTCATAAATGTTTGTTGCATTAAATTGAATAGATTATACTATATATGGCTGTGACATTAAAGTCCCCTCATAGTTAAGAATCAGTATTCTGGGAAACTGCATTTATATGCAATATATATATATATATATACACATGCTCCAATTGATCAATCAACCATTAAGTATTTATTAGGTGCTTACTAAGTGCCAGACACTGTGCCAGTTATTGAAGACAGAAAGACAAAAACAGAAAGAGTCCTCAACTTCAAGAAGCTTACATTTTATCAAAGAAAAAACTTGGATACATATAAGCACAGATACATATATAGTAAACTGATACAAGAGAATGGGGGGGGCACTAACAGCTAGTAGGATCAAGAAAGGTCTCAAGTAGAAGCTAATGCTTTTGTAGAGCTTTGAATGAAATCAGGGAGTCTAAGAGGCATGGGGGAACAACCTAAACAAAAGTAGAGAGGGAGGCAGGAGGTGAAATACTGGGTGTGAAGAAGAAAAAGGCCAGCTTGGTTGGAGCTTACAAAACTGCTGGGTCCCCTGCTGAAAGATAGTTTCAGATTGCTGAGTCTAGAGGCAGACCACAAAGGTTGGCTTAGATGGTGGCCTCCCCATTCAAGAATATTTTCCACTAGGGGTTTCAGGAAAAGAGGCACTGCTGGTAGAGTTTTTAGTACTTTTGAATTTTTCAACTTCAAAAACAAAGGACCGAATAGATCAAGAGGAATTGGCACAGCTAACCTAGACAGCAATTTGGAACTATGTCCCCATATTTACTACATTATGCATACCGTGTAACTCAGTGATACTAAGATTAGACCTGTATCCCAAAGATATTAAAGAAGGAAGAAAAAAAATTCTGTATTTTTGCCCAAAAAAAATTTAGATCTTTTTGTGATGGCAAAGAACTTGAAATCAAAGGGGTGTCTGTCAATCGGGGAATTGCTGGAGAGAAAAAAAAAACAAAGACAAATACATGATGTATGAATGTAATGACATTAGAAATGATGCAATGACCAGTTTCAGAGGAAGGTGGGAAGACTTGTATGACCTGATGCAGAATGATATGAGAAGAACCAAAGGAAAAATTTATACTATATAACGATGATACTATAAAAACAAGCATCTTTGAAATATTTAGGAATGCTGACAAATACAATGACCAATCATGATTCTAGAGGACAGATGATGAAGAATGCTACTTACCTCCTGAAAGAGAGTTGAGGGGATAAAAGGGCGGAATGAGACACATATTTTTGGATGTGTCCATTGTGGGAATTTGCTTTATCTGACTTTGCATTTATTAAAAGGGTAGGGAGAGAAAATAAAAGCTAGTTAAATTTTTTTTAAATTTTAAAAAAGAATATCTTTTACTACACCACACAGATTATTTCACATACTTCTGTTACAGAAATTTCATCAGTTAGAGATGCTTTGGGTTTAATAAGAAGTCTCTTTAAAGAACTGCAAATGTTCTCGGGCATTTATCAGTCATTTACAAATTAGTGTGTATTCACTTAATCAGAAAGTTCTCCCCTAACATCTGGCTAAGATCACTTGTTTTTTGTTTTTTTTTTTTTTTCTGTTTTGTGGTTTTTTTTTTGGCTTAGGCAGTTGGGGTTAAGTGACTTGCCCAGGGTCACACAGCTAGTAAGTGTCAAGTGTTTGGTTTGAGGCCAGATTTGAACTCAGGTACTCCTGACTTCAGGGCCGGTGCTCTATCCACCTAGCTGCCCCTAAGATCACTTGTTCTGAAGGAATGAGACCCTCGATTGTTGCACATGGGAGAGATTACTGTGCAGCACAAAGTGCTTTACCAAGGGGGATAGAGGTTTGAGGCAAGAGGACACTAGAAATCTGGGGAAGAGAATATTAGGAAAAAAAGAAGGTATAGAAAGGCAGACAGAAGGATGTTGAGAACAAACTTTGACTATTTCTCAGAGTTTAGCTTTATGAAGTGCAACCCCACATGTAACCAACTATACATATTTAGGTTGGGGACTTGCTTCACTCTCAAAAACTTCAAAGTATCTGAAAAAAGGGAAGAAATTATATTAAAGTCAAACAAAACCTGTTTAAATTTTTGTTAAGATGTGTTTAAATTTGTTCCATAAAGTGATATTTGGTATAACTGAGATATTGTTATCACTAAACTCTACCAAAGCAAGTTTGCATCTAACTGAATTTATATGAAGGTAGTTGAAGAAGCATTCAATGCAATTTAGGAATAGTATAGGCTTGAACTTCAAAAATCAAAGAACTAAACAGGTCAAGAGGAATTTAGAATGAATCAATCAATTAACAGGTATTTAAAAAGACCTACCATGTGCCAAATACTTAGTGCTAGACACTGAGTAAACAAAGACAAAAAAAAATTAAATAATCCAGAGCTTACATTCTATGAGGGGGACAATATGTTCATATATAAATATATAAATAATATGTATTATTGTTGTTCAGTTGTTTCAGTTGTGTCTGACTCTTTGTGGCCATTTGGGATTTTCTTGGTACAGATAATGGAGTGGTTTGCCATTTCCTTCTCCAGCTCATTTTTACAGATGAGGAAACTGAGGCAAACAGGCTTAAGTGATTTGCCCAGGGTCACACAGCTAATAACTCTCTGAGGCCAGATTTGAACTCAGGAAGATGAGTCTTCCTGATGTCAGGACTGTTACTCTATACACTGCACCACCTAGTTTCCCCCATTTTATATATTTATATCTACATCCATATCCTTGTAGATACACACACATGTGTGTGTGGGGCAAAAAAAAGCACAAGATAGTTATGGAAACCTCAGAGAAAGAGGGCACTAGCAATTGGGGGATCAGGAAAGGTTTCATAGTAATGGAGCAACTAAGAACTAACTAAATATGTGGGGTAAGGGAGGGTGAGGAGTAAAAGATAACATGAGGATTACAAATCTTGGAGAATGGAAGCATTGTGGTACCTTTCATAGAAATTGGGAAGTTTAGGAGAGAGGTTTTTGGGGAAAGATAGTGAGCCCTGTTCTAGACTTGCTGAGATGAGATGTTTCTAGGACACTGACTTTATCCAAACATCAGTTGGTATTATAGGCTTCAAGCTTGGGGAGAGACTGGTGCTAGGCATATAAATTAGTAAGCAATCTGCATAGATTTGATAGTTAAGCCCATGGAAGCTGATTAAAGTCACTGATAGTCTGTAGAGAGAAGGAAAAGGTCTTGGGACAGGGTCCTGGGGAATACCAACAGTTAAGGGACATGACATTAGATGACGAGTCAGTAAAGGAAACTGAGAAGGAGCAGTAAGACAGATAGGAAGAGAATCAGTAGAAAAGAGTATCATGAAAACCCAGAGAAAAGGAAGCATGAAGAAAGAAGTAGAAAAAGACAATAACATGACTGCAGGTTGGCGAATATGGATAAAGCAATGGTTGGCTCTAATTTCTTTTTTTTTGGCATGTATCCAGGGAAATATAAAGAAGCATTCTTAATGAGGGACCCAGGAATTTTAGGGCATGCGTTAGGAAACATGTGTCGGGTCAAACTAGGGCCCATAGAACAAACATCGCCCAACGCCTATTTTTGTACTATATTTAACTGATGGGCCATACAAAAACAAGGTTGTGGACCAGATTTGGCTTATGGGCCATAGTTTGCTAACCTCTGAGCAGAACCCTCTCTTTAGTGTAATGTGTTGCATGTAATAAGTGCTTAATAAATTATTTTTCATTGATTTATTCACAAAGTATGTAAAGGATTTTAATATAAGCATATAAACATAAAATATTATTATTCTTTAAAAATGTAACAAGTAGTATTATTGCTATTTATTCTCATTTGGTTTCTTTTTGGTTAGTTGTTTCAATGAAGATTTCTATTTTTAATTTTTAAAAATTACTCCTAAATGGGAAACTATGTTCATTTCTTTCAGTCGACTACATCTATAGGAAGTCTAGCTAACTGGACCATGATGCCATAACCAAGCATTCATCCGGTGGTAGTACATACAAATTGTAGGTAAAGTCCCAAGGCAAAAATAAGCAGCCTTAAATTTTGGTTTTGCAAGACCATATCTATAAAGTAAAAGTATCATAGGAATCATCTTAGAAAATGTCAATTTTTATAGATTTTTAAATGAAAACTATATTTAGGATTCAGGTTGCTTAGGTTTCAGTGAGATCATATTTAAGAAGCATTCTGAAAAAAGAGAAAAGGAGGTAGTTAAAAGGATTGGACATAGAAGATTATTTAATACATAGGGAAAGGCAAACAAGAAGCACATTTGAAAACTGAAGAATGGAATGAAAGAGAAAATTTGCGTTATTGAAACAGCAAAATATAATAAAAATCAGGGAAGCAACTAAATACAAATGAATCCAATACCCACAGAGATTGAAGAAGGGATATATATACACATATATATATGTGTGTATATATATATACATATACATATATGTTTTTTTTTATATATATATGCCCTGACTACCACAAGTCAGGTGAGGTAATGATATAGAAGGTAATGATTGCAGAAGGTCTGAAGTCATGTGGCTTTTCATAAGTAGGCATCATTTAGGATTCCTTGGACGAAGGAACAAAGCATGGAATATTATACTGTTCTTAAGTTTTGTTATTAGATTCTAGTCCTCCAGGAGAAATATCATCATGCCTACAAAGTTCCTTTAATACCAACATAACTTTCCTCTCTACCAACATGTTATTAAACTACTGCTTGTTAAGTGAATGATCCCACACTAGACCTGTGGAGTACAAATATGAGAAATGACATTCTTGGCCTCAAGGAGCTTAGAATTTACCTTGGTAAGGTATGTATGGTTAACAAAGGGCTTTTATATGTATTATCTCAACAGATCCTTTTTACAATCTTGTAAGTGGGGAGGCTGAACACATTACCATAAATACCACGAGAGGTGCTCATTATATGCAGAATTAAGTGCTTTTTTTTTTATACTTCTCACCAAGTCATAAAGATTCATTTCTCATGAGGCATCATCTGGTTTTCAGCAAAGGCTCCCTGTAAGTCCCACAGTTTCATAATTGAGAAGACAGACACAGGAGGCAGTCAAGTGGACGGCCTTAGGTCACAATTAAACATAGAAGAATATTGATCAAAAATGATTTCTGGCTTCCAGTGTTGGCTTCACAAATGAAGACTACATCACTTTCATGTTAAAATCTTCCAGGAGTTCTCAATCTTTTTAAATTTTATTATTTTATTTTTTAACATTGATTTTTAAAAATTTTGAGTTCTAGATTCTCTCCCTCTCTCCAGCCCCTTCCCCTTCCATTGGGAAAGCAAGTGATAGCATACCCATTATATATGTGAAGTCATGCAAAATATATTTCTATATTAGCCATGTTACAAAAAACAAAAGACAAAAAACAAAAAACAAAACCCCAAGGGAAAAAAGTGAAAAACAATATGCTTCAACGTGCACTCAGAATTCATTAATTCTCTCTCTGGAGGTAGATGAAATTTTTCATCATGGGTCTTTTGGCATTTTCTTGGATCACTGTATTGATCAGAGTAGCTAAATTTTTCACAGCTGATCATTGTTACAATATTGCTATTATCATGTAAAATGTTTTCATGGTTCTGTTCACTTCACTTTGCATCAGCTCATGTAAGTCTTCCCAGGTTTTTCTGCAACCATTCTGCTCATCATTTCTTATAGCACAATAGTATTCTATTATAATCATATATCACTTATTCAGCCATCCCCCAATTGATGGGCATCCCTTCATTATCTAATTCTTTGCTATCACAAAAAAGGTAATATAAATATCAATCTCTTTTTAGAGATTCATTTTATAAATTAAATTTAAGCTGGGTGTATGTGACCTCACCTCTACTAATATTCCCTCCCTCCGAACCATTTTTATTTCTTTTTTGCAGTAAGATAACATGTAAAAATATGTGGACTGTGTCAAGTTTTAACAAAAGGTTATAGAGTTCTTAGAAATTACATTACTTCATCCATGGGGCTTTACGCTGGAAGACCTGTTCAAGTTTTTCCTTAGATCCACAGAAATGGAAATATATTGACTTACCTGGGCCACGGTCTCATATGCTAAATAGGCCAAAATCTCCATGGCAATAACATTTGGTTTGATCTCCATACTGCTACAATCCAGCCAGTCTCGGAACTTGGAAGCTTTTTTGGCTGCTCAATAAAAATAGTAAAACACAGAATTTAACTTTTAATGACTCAGTATTACACACCAACTTCAACACTGAAAAACAAGTACTTTGCTTGAGAATTTCATATGGAATGATGTAATGATTATGAAACTTAGTGTTTTGGACATCAGTCAACATGCAGAGACTCTGATCCCAAGGAGCCCATATTTGGCCATATTATGTCAGAGGGCAACATGCTTGTTAAGAAATTTATTAGTACTCATCTTTTTGGGTCTTGTGATATGTAGCCTCAGTTTCATTACAGATACTATTTGGCAGCTAATGTGGCTTACTAAACTATGTACATTTGTGCACCCTGTATATTACTTCAGTGTAAATGATAACTAGTCATATTTGTTCCTTCATTCAACATTCAATTCGGTGGGAAAGAATCTGTGGTAGAAGAGAGGGCATTTCAGAGCAGGAAATGTTGTGAGAATCTTCAAAATGTCTAAATTAGAGCTCATTTACTCTTTCTATAGGACAAAGTCCAAACTCTTCACTTTGGCGTTCAAAATTATCTAAAATTTTTTTCTAGCTGACTTTTCTAATTTGGTTATTCACTATTTCCCGACTAAGTCAAAAGTACAAGTCTATCTGCTTCATATACTTGTCTCTTTTTGTTAATATTCTTCCCTCTTCCAGTCCCCATTTAGAAGGTTCCCTACAACTTCCTTGCTTCATCTGAATCTTACCCATTATTATGGACCCAGGTAGAGTTTCCTCTCCTTGTCCTCTCAAGCTCTCTGTGTTCCTTGCCAACTCCAAATCTCTAGAGCATCCCTTGTCTAAGACACTAATTTGGTACGGAATATAAAACACACTGCACTGATAGTCAGTGAGATTTTAAACTTGTTGAGAATTATGCCATAACATGCCTTTTTTGCATCTCCTTCAATACCTTACAGAGTCTCTTGAACATCCTGGGTGCTCAATACACACTGGTTGAAGACTGTTTCATCTGCACGTGGCTTTCTATGCCGAGACTATAAATTTCTCTCATGTTAGACTGCATTTATTTTCATAAGGTTATATTCCCAAACCACTATTAGTTTGATTACGATTTTAAATAGTGAACTAGAAGAAAACTGCTTAATACTAAAGACATTACTGCATCCATGAGATAACGATTTCTAAAAAAGAAAAAATCCATTGCTTACTTTTCTGGTCCATAAAATATAAAACTATAATTCAAAATGTGGGACTTTGATCCCTAGAGAATCTTTATGGATTCCATGTAGGACACAGTTTTCATTTAAATAAATCACAGAAGACATTAAGTCTTACTACAGAAGTAAGCATCCAAAGCTGACAAGCATGGTAGAAATTATTATAATTCCTTTTAAAGCTATCTCCCTAAAGTCACCAATCATCTGGATACTTCCTGACATACAGCCATTCCATTTAGTCAGTATGCTGCAACTGCTCATGAACACTTGTTTAACATCTGTGGAATACTTTTGAACTTAGATCTAACAGGCATCAATTGCCTCAGTCAGTAAAATGCACTGAAGAAACTTTTTTCCCTGACTGATGGCAGTAATATAACAACAGGCATTATGTGACAGTCCTCCAGAAAGTTTGTTGTAGGAGGGTGTGGGTGGGGAGGTATAGGAATTGGTCAAGCATTCAATCAAATTCACCTGAGTTACGGAATTAATAAGTCAAAAATTTTCTTCTTTAATAACAGGATGGAGATATACAACCTTGGTCATTTTTGTCTTTCCTATATCATTCTAATTTTTATAGGACTTAGCTCTTGTGGAAAGTGAGACACATTGGAGATAAAGACAAATGAAAATGAAAGGTGGGGTAGCTAGGTGGTGCAGTGCATAGAGCATCGGCCCTGGAGTCATGAGGATCTGAGTTCAAATCTGGCCTCAGACACTTGACACTTACTAGCTGTGTGACCCTGGGCAAGTCACGAACCCCATTGCCTACCCCTCCCCCCAAAAAAGGAAGAAAGTGAAGGGATGTATATAGAGTGGCTCTCTAGAAGGGGAAGGGAGAAGAAAACAAGGAAATTTAGTTAATGAGAAAAGATATCAACGAGTTTTTTTTAAGAGTGAAGGAATATAAATAAAGTAGGTACTGCATGGGTGATTGGAATGGTGAATGGGATGGGGAACCTTTCAATTCTAAGTATGAACTTAGTTTTGTGTTACTTGCAAGTTCATTTGGTCTCTCTCAATCCACTCTTGAAACCACCACTAGTGTCCCTCAGTGCCTGATGCCTAGACTAGCTACCTCCTTCTTTCACCAGTGAGTTCCTTCTAGGGCTTCCATTTTGGCGATGGGCCCAGGCTGGTCATATTTCATTCCCCACCCCACCCTCCAGCTGTGCTGCTGATTCTATAGATTTTGTCATCATGCTCCAGCCAAATGACCCCTGCTTTTCAGTTCCTTTTTACGTGTTGCTTTCCCCCTTCAGAGGGTAAGCTCTTTGAGGGCAAGGACTGTCTTGCTTTTGATTTTATGCTTCTCCAGTGCTTAGCACATTGCCTGGCACACAATAAGAGCTTAATAAATCATTGTTGCCTATTGCCTCTTTGCTTGACAAGAAACACCTTTCTTATGCAAACATCACGCCATTCATCTACTCAAAATTCTTCCAGAGCTCTTTGATGACTTCAAGTGAAGTCCAACTTCCACTGGCATGACATTTAAGATCCTTTGTACACTGGTGTTATGCTGCATTCCCAGATTTATTTCATGTAACTTCCCTCCATGAACTCCATACTTCAGTCAAGCTACATCAATCTTTGTCCTCTGAACATGTGCTGTATTTTCTTCCTAATCTTGTTCATTATTTCTGGAATACCTTGCTTCTTCATCTTCACTGAATTCAAATGTCACTTCCTCCCCAGTTGGCAATGACTTGATTCAGACATTACATGATACTTTGATTAGAAACTCCTTAATATACAATTATACACAATATTTCATATTATACTTATCTGTATTTGTGTCTTATCTCACTACTACACTGTAAGATCCAAGAAGGCTGTCTTCTCAAGACTTTGTATTGGGTATTTAATATCTGATGAATGAATGAATACATATGGATGAACCTTGCTAGCTGTGCAACAGTGTATAGATTAAAGTAATTACAAATAATTCTCTCAAACATCTTATTGAACAGACTAAACCTGGTCCCCACAAAATTTTTATCACAATCACTAATAAGACCAATTTGATTGGTTGGGGTTTGTTCTCCCTTCCTACAGTTAACTCACCTTTGTCTAAAACTCTGTTCAAGGCACACAATCCACAAGGTACTATTAACCTGTTTCTACATGACTCCTGTCATTCTAATATTCCTTCTACATCATTACCCTCACCTGACTACTTTATAATCCATTCCTTCCTCTTCTCCTGGTATGTCTTTCTTTTCTTTTTTTGAAAATTTATGCCAGTCACTTTCTTAAAGCCCCATCTATGTACCTAGACTTTAAAAGAATGGATGTTAATAATGGGTGATCCCATAGCCTGAGACTCCAAAAGGGAAATCAAGCTCAACAGGAATGGGAGGCCCTCAAGAATGAAATTCTGGTGACAATGCTGAAATAGATTCCAATAAAGAAGAAAAGATAGCTTCTAAAAAGACTGAAGTTTTATGGGACCCTTAATAAGAAACTTAGGTTTTTAAAGGCTATGTATAAGAGACAGAAGTGAGGACAAGTAATTGAGGATGAATATAAAAGAACACTGTCAGGAAAGCGGCAGCCCATTATGAACAATAATAGTAATAAATGCTAAGGAAATAAAAAAGGGATTTCTACACTGGGGGCAATAGGAATATAAATGAAAGGACAGCATATCCCTGCTCTGACTGGACAGGAAGATGATAATAGACAATGGAATTACTGAACTTTTATTTTATTTCTGTTTTCTCTATCAAAGAGGATAATCTTCTAACTGGGAAGGATAGACTAGATTTGAACAACAGGAAATCAAAGGTGCACTTCATCTCTTGTGGTTTTAGGCAATACTCAGTTTTGGGCAATTTTTTCTAGGTTGTTATTCTCTTATCTTTTGCCTTCTAAAGCATCATAATTCCAAGCTCTCCACTCCTATGAAATGATAGCTGCTAAATCTTGTGTGATCTTGATAGTATGGCTCTTTGGTACTTAAATTAGTCCTTTCTGGCTGCCTGTGACCTGGAAACTATAGATGTTGGTCATAAAAATCTTGGGAGTTTTCTTTTGGGGGTTCTTTAAGTAGGTGACTAGTAGATTATTTCTATTTCTACTTGGCCCTCTGGTTCTAAGAGATCTGGGCAGTTTTATGATTCTATGATTTCTATGTTTTTTGGGGGGGGGGCAGGGGGCATGGCTTTCAGGTAGTCTAATGATTATTAAGTTATCTTTCCCTTATCTGTTTTCTAGATCAGCTGTTTTTGCTGTTATATACTTAACACTTTCTTCGATTTTTTTTTTCAGTCTTTTGACTTTGTTTCTAACATTTCTTGTTGTCCCATGGAGTCATTAGCTTCTGTTTGGTCAATTCTATGTTGTTTAGGGAAGCATTTTTTCCTTGGGTAAGGTGTTTTATTTCTCATTACATGCCATTAACAGTCTTTCCAACACTTTTTTTTCCTATAGCCCTCATTTTTTTCTCCATTTCCCCCTCTAGTGTTCTTATTTGTTTAAAATAATTTTTACCTCTAATAAAAATGTCTGATTGATCTCTTCCAAGAATTCTAATTGAACTTGTATCCAAGCTATATTTTTCTTTGAGGCTTTGCTTGTAGATGTTTTGGTGCTATTCTCTTCTTCTGGGTTTGTATCTTAAATATCTTGCTGACAAAATGGTTCTTTATGGTACAATTCTTTGTTTAGTTGGTTGCTTGTTTGCTCATTTTTCCAGTCTATTTCAAGATATCAGACTTTATGTTAAGGCTTTATGTTAGATATGGGGGATATCTGAGATAAGATTTTGTTATTTTGGATACTTCTGTTGCTTTTTTAGGATATTGAGTGTTGGGTTATTCCAGAACCTTGGGGAGACCCCAGGTTGAGGACCTGTAAGGTTTCAGTGCTCCCAAAGTGGTAGGATACAAGGCAAAATCTGAACAATGCCTTCTTGGTCAGAGCTCTGTAAGTTCCTGACCTGGGTGTGAGTCTCTGCAACACTCCTGTTGGCTTGTCCCTGGTTAGAAGTTCTACCAGACTGCTGCTAGACCCAGCTACTATAAGACAGCAGTATAGTTGTGCTGGTTCAGAATGATAAAACTGCAGATTCCTCTTCAGTCTGAGATTTCTACTGTGGTTATTTTTCTGTAAGCTTCAAATTGGGCTGGGGGTGGAACTGAGACCCCATTCACTTCTTGGGGTCAGAGCTACATGGCTACTGCTGGATCCTGAACTTGTTCCTCACTCAGTATATAGCCAAGGCATGTGACTATTCTTTACTCTGGAATGCTACCCCTAGGTGCAAATCTCTCCCCCTTAGATTTGTGACCTGAGACACTGTGACAGTAAGTGATAGAACTGTCAGTTGGCATTTTTTCTTGGAGTCTAAACAATGTCAGAATTTCCCTTTGTGGCTCTGGTACCACTTCTTGCTCTAATGCATAGCCACAGTCCTTTTTCAGTTCATGGGTGATAGAAGTGTGACCTGAGCCACACTCTGTTACCAATATCTACAGACCTCTCTGTTTCCTATGCAGACCTGATCTGGACAAATGATTCATTGTGATTTTTTTCCCCTTATATTTCTCAATAAGAACTCAAGGCTGGTGAATTTTCGAGATCTTTGTGGAAGAGTGGGAGGAACTGGGCTGTACTTTCTGTTACTCTGACATCCTGGCTCTGCCTAATAGCAAGGAACTGCATCCCAGCATAGGTGAGGTAATGGTAAGAGGCCTGCAATGAGTCTAAGACACCTGATCTCAATCAACTACATCACAGGACATTGAAAGAACCTGTAAATGTGACTACTGAATCCTGTAAGTGAGCTTTGGGGACAGGTGGTGAACTAGAGAGCAAGCACAGGGTTGAAACTGGGCAAATATTGTTCCTATTTTCAAAAAACAAAAGAAGGCATATACTTTAAACTATAAGCCAGTGAGTTTAATATCAATTTCTGGTAAAATTCTAGAATGGATTATTAAAGGTGTGCTTTGAAAACTCTGGAACAGGAGTAGTCAAAGATTATTAAGAGATAGCATGAGCTTATTATGAACAAGTCATGTAAGACTAATTTCACTTTCCTTTAATTAAGTTATTAGGGGGCGGAGCCAAGATGCGGAGGGAAAGCAGTGACTTGCTTGAGCTCTCCCCCCAAACCCCTCCAAATACCTATAAAAAATGGCTCTAAACAAATTCTAAAGCAGCAGAACCCACAAAAAGACAGAGTGAAACAAATTTCCAGCCAACGACAGCCTGGATGGTTGATCAGAAAGGTATATTGTGCCAGGTGGGGAGAGAAGCGCAGTTCGGCGTGGGTGCGCAGGCCGCAGCGACCCTGGAGCAGGCCTCAGAGGACTGAATCGCGGGCAGCTGTGGCAGTTTCCAGACTTCTCAACCCACGAACACCAAAGACAACTTAGAAGGTCAATGGGAAAAATCTGTGACTGTGGTGAGAGAAGGAGCTAGGTCTGGAGGGAATAACATACACACTCAATTGGGTATGGAAATCTGTCTTACCCTACAGGAAAATGGGGGGGGAAGGGACAAGAGAGTAGGGGGATGATAGAGAGGAGGGCAGATTGGGAAAGGGGATAATCAGAAGCAAGTACTTCTGAGGAGGGTCAGAGTCAAAAGAAAGAATAGAATAAATGGGTGGAGGGATAGGATTGAGGGAAATAGAGTTAGCTTTTCACAACATGTCTCCTATGGAAGTGTTTTGCATAACTGCACATATATAACCTATATTTAGTGGCTTGCCTTATCAATGAGGGTGGGTGGGGAGGGAGGAAGGGCGAAAATTTGAAATTCAAAGTTTTAAAAACACATGTTTTAAAAAAAAATGTTTTCACATGCAACTGGGAAATAAGAAATACAGGAAATGGGGTACAGAAATCCATCCTGCCCTACAGGAAAATTGAAGGGGAAGGGGATAGGAGAAGGGGAGG
>NW_020954604.1:8553630-8698445 GCF_900497805.2 Vombatus ursinus | reverse complement strand
TTTGCATAACTGCACATATATAACCTATATTTAGTGGCTTGCCTTATCAATGAGGGTGGGTGGGGAGGGAGGAAGGGCGAAAATTTGAAATTCAAAGTTTTAAAAACACATGTTTTAAAAAAAAATGTTTTCACATGCAACTGGGAAATAAGAAATACAGGAAATGGGGTACAGAAATCCATCCTGCCCTACAGGAAAATTGAAGGGGAAGGGGATAGGAGAAGGGGGGAGAGAGATAGAAGGGAAGGCAGACTAGGGGAAGGAATATTCAGAATGCATGCCATCTTGGGGTAGGGGGAGGGGCAAGATAGGATGAAAATTTGGAACTCAAAATCTTGTGGAAGTAAATGTTGAAAACAAAAAAAAAATAAAAAAACATAAAAAAACAAAACAAAAAGAAAAAACAAAACAAAAAAATTAAGTTATTAGAACAGGGGAACATTATGGACATACATCTAGATTTTTATCAAGGTATTTAACAAAGTTTCTCACCAGAAAAGATAAGGAAAAAATTGACTAAATTATAGTAGTTGTAGATGGGTTAGGAACTAGTCGAATGACTGGATCTAAAGAAGATGAATTAATGGGTCCATGCCAACTTGAATGGGGTCCTTAGTGGAATGTTCTAAGGCTCTATCATTAGCTCTATTCTCTTAAAAATTTGTACCACTGAGTTGGCTTGTCCCTAGTTGTTATAGATGATGGGAACTGGGAGGGGCCTTTTAATACATCTGATGACAGAAGTGGAATCCAAAAAATGCTGGAACAATGCAAATAAATGAGAAGATGGTGAAGTCCTGGAAGGCATTTTTTAAAAATTAGGTATATACATAAAAAGAGACATAGATATAAAATTAGTCCATGTGAAAAAGACTTTAGAGATCTTGTGAACTTCAAGTGTAATATGAATGGGTCGGATGATGAATTTGCCCCCAAAGCTAACACTGTGTGATTTTTGTTTGTTTTGCAGGGGGTGGGGTGGAGTGGGGAGAAGGAGGTCTGACAGCCTGCCCATAGTCTCACAGGCAGTATGTACTAGATTTTATTAATTTATTCATTTTTAGCTTTCCACATTCACTTCCATAAGATTTTGAGTTCCAAATTTTCTCCCCATCTCATCCCTCCCCCCACCCCAGTATGGCATGCATTCTGAATACCTCTTCCCCTAATCTGCCCTCCCTTCTATCCCCCCAACCCCCTTATCCCCTTCCCCTTCTATTTTCCTGTAGGGAAGGATAGATTTCTATACCCCATTGCCTGTATATCTTATTTCCCAGTTGCATGTGAAAACAATATTTACATTTGTTTTTAAAATTTTGGGTTCCAAATTTTCTCTTTCCTTGATCCCCACCCATTCTTATTGAGAAGGCAAGCAATTTGATTTAGATTATACATGTGAAGTCACGCAAAACACTTCCATAGTAATCATGTTGTAAAAAACTAAGGATATTTCCCTTCATCCTAACCTCCCCTGCCCCCGTTCATTCTATTCTCTCTTTTGACCCTGACCCTCCTTAGAATTGTTTGCTTCTACTTACCCCTTCCCCCAATCTGTCCTCCTCTTTATCATCCCCTTGCTCTCTTATCCCCTTCCCCCCTATTTTCCTGTAGGGTAAGATAGATTTCCATACCCAATTGAGTGTGTATATTATTCCCTCCTTAAGCCAAATCCACTGAGAATAAGATTCAATCATTCTCTTTCACCTTCCCCCCGTTCTCCTCCACTGTAAAAGCCTTTTCTTGTCTGTTTTATGTGAGATAATCTACTCCATTCTACCTCTCCCTTTATCCTTCTCCCAGTATAATCCTCTCTCACCCTTTAATTTTACTTTCCAGATATCACCCCTTCATCTTCAACTTACCCTGTGCCCTCAATCTATCTATCTATCTATCTATACATATAATTTTTTCCCCTCCAACTACCCTAATACTGCCAAAGGTCTCATGAGTTACAAATATCATCTTTCCATGCAGGAATGTAAACAGTTCAACCTTAATAAGTCCCTTATGATTTCTCTTTGCTGTTTACCTCTTCATGCTTCTCTTGAGTCTTGTATTTGAAAATCAAATTTTCTATTCAGCTCTGGTCTTATTATCAAGAATTCTTGAAAGTCTTGTATTTCACTGAATGTCCATTTTTCCCCCTGAAAGATTATACTCAAGTTTTGCTGGGTAGGTGATTCTTGGTTGTAATCCTATCTTTTTTGACCTCCAGAATATTATATTCCAAGCCCTCTGGTCCCTTAATGTAGAACTTGCTAAATCTTGTGTTATCCTGATTGTGTTTCCACAATACTTAAATTGTTTCTTTCTGGATGCTTGCAATATTTTCTCCTTGACCTGGGAACTCTGGAATTTGGCTACAATATTCCGAGGAGTTTTCCTTTGGGGATCTCTTTCAGGAGGAGATTGGTGGATTCTTTCAATTTCTATTTTGCCCTCTGGTTCTAATATATCAGGGCAGTTTTCCTTGATCATTTCTTGAAAGATAATGTCTAGGCTCTTTTTTTGATTATGGCTTTCAGATAGTCCAATAATTTTTAAATTCTCTCTCCTGGACCTATTTTCCAGGTCAGTTGTTTTTCCAGTGAGATATTTTGCATTGTCTTCTATTATTTTCATTCTTTTGGTTTTGTCTTACAATGTCTAGATTTCTCATAAAGTCACCAGTTTCCATTTGCTCCATTCTAATTTTTAAGGAAGTATTTTCTTCAGTGAGCTTTTGGACTTCTTGTACCATTTGGCCAATTCTGCTTTTTAAGGCATTCTTCTCCTCATTGGCTTTTTGGATCTCTTTTGCCATTTACGTTAGGCTATTTTCTTTTAAACTTCTTTTTTTTTTCTTTTCTTTTCTTTTCTTTCTTTTTTTTTTTTTGGCTAGGTAATGGGGTTAAGTGACTTGCCCAGGAGTAAGTGTTATGTGTCTGAGGCAGGATTTGAACTCAGGTCCTCCTGAATCCAGGGCTGGTGCTCTATCCACTGTGCCACTTAGCTGCCCCTAGGCTATTTTCTAGGGTGTTATTTTCTTCAGTATTTTTGGAGTCTCCTTTAGCAAGATGTTGACTTGTTTTTCATGGTTTTTTTGCATCACTCTCATTTCTCTTCCCAGTTTTTCCTCTACTTCTCTTACTTGCTTCTCAAAATCCTTTTTGAGCTCTTCCATGGCCTGGGACTGATTCATATTTTTCTTGGAGGCTTTGAATGTAGGAGCTTGACTTTGTTGTCTTCTTCTGGTTGTATGTTTTGATCTTTGTCACTAAAGAAAGATTCTATGTTCTGACTTTATTTGCACAGTTTGCTCATGATCCCAGCCAATTACTTGAGTTATAAACTCTTTGTTAAGTTAGGGGTCTGCTTCCAGTGTAGAGAATGTACTGTCCCAAGCTTCAGGGGTTTTGTGCAGCTGTTTTCAGAGATACTTCTAGGGACCTGTAAATTTTCAGTTCTTCCAAGGTGGTACAATCAAGGGCGAGGTGTATACTCCTTTCTGGCCTGTGCTCTGGTCTATGAGTGACCACAAGTGCTATCCTCTGCCTTGGAACTGTGAGGAGGATTCCCTCTCCATTGCTACTACAAGCTTCACCATGCCAGCACTCCTCCTCGCCCCAGGACTGCCACCCAGAACTGTGACCCAGATCCAAGCACGAGATTCCTGCCTCAGCACCAGCAAAGAGATCCCTGCAGTACCCCTCTAATCAGCCACTCAGTTCCCCCTTGGTCTGTAGGCCGATCTCAGGAAGCAGCCGCTGCCCCGAGGCTGCGTCGGGACTGGGGCTGGGACCAAGCTTCTCTCTCATTGCTGTCACAAACTTTTCCTACTGACCTTCTAAGTTCTCTGTGGCTTTACTGGGTTGTGAAGTCGGGAAACCACCACAACTGCCTGTGATTCAGTCCTCTGAGGCCTGCTCCAGCTTTGCTGAGGCCTGTTTTGCCTGTGCGCCCATGCTGAACTGCATTCCTCTCCCAGCCCAGTGCAATAGACCTTTCCAATCAACCACCCAGGTTGTCTTGGGCTGGAAATTTGTTTCACTCTGTCTTTTTCTGGGTTCTGCTGCTTTAGAATTTGTGTAGAGCCATTTTTTTACAAGTATTTGGGGGGGTTTGGGGGAGAGCTCCAGCAAGTCACTGCTTTTTACTCTGCCATATTGGCTCTACCCCCTTGGCAGTATATACTAGAGCATTCATTAACAGAACCTTGGGATCCAGCAGAAGGGAGGTGATAATCCCGTTGTACTTTGTCTTGATCTGACTACATTTGTGATATTCTGTCCAGTTCTGGGTGGCAGATTTCAGAAGAGACGTTGACAATCTGTAGTGCATACAGAATGAGATGACCTGGTTGATAAGGTAAGCTCATTACATTAAAGGACTGCGTTATAAGGACTGGTTGAAGGAACAAAGGACGAGAAGAAACGAATTAGAATAAACAAGAAGGGGTAAAATACTAGAATGGTAGTCATGTTACAAGATGTGCTATGCCCGGCTCCAAGAGGCAAAACTAGGACCAATGGATAGAAATAATAAGTAGGAAGATTTGGACTCATTATAAGGAACAAGTTCCTAATAATTGTTCAGTCGTTTTCAGTTGTGTCCAACTCTTTGTGACTGCATTTGGGGTTTTCTTGGCAGAAATATTGGAGTGGTTTGCTATGTCCTTCTCCAGCTCATTTTACAGCTGAGGAAACAAACTGAGGCAAACTCAGGATTAAGTGACTTGCCCAGAGTCACATAGCTAGTAAGTATCTGAGGTGGGATTTGAACTTAGGAAGATGAAACTTCTTGACTCCAGGCTTGGCACTCTATTGAGCACCACCTAGCTGCTCAAATAGTAGAGTGGTTCAGAAAATGCATGACTATCACCAAATATTGTGAGTTCTCCATTGCTAGAGATCTTCAAGAATTCAGATCTACTGGTAGGGAATATTACAGACAAGATTTAAACTTTGGGTAGGAGTTCGGTTAGATAACTATAGAGATTCCTACCAACTCTTGAAGGTCTGTGACTCTTCAATGTAGGGTCGAAGTTCCAAGTTTGCATGCAGATGCAGTAGATGTCAAATAACTTTTACCATGCCCTCTATAAAGATGGCCTGGGTAGCAAAGATGCAAATGCGACAGATCTTAAAAAAAGACATCTAGGGGAGATGTAGGAGGAGAAATTATGGGGGAAATATCTATAAAGGTATATAATAAGAAAAATATCTGATTTTCCCTCAACTATCAACATTTCCCCTCATTTATGTAAGTATAATAACTAGAGATATGGGGGTCCTTGATCAATTTCTATACTATGCCTTAGAGTCCAAAGGTTTCATGGAAGGCTGACCTTCCTAATGGAGCAACCAGTGAGTCAAAATTTTGATCAGAGATTCAAGGGAAACATGTTTGACAGGATACCTGTTCTTACAGTTTGGTGTATCAAAAAGGCAGGGGGAGGAATGAGTCCATCTCTTCCATGGCAAGGGTTTCTGGATTTGCTAACACACTTGGATGAAAGCACTCATAACCACAACATGTTTGAGTGTAGCACAGATTCTCTCACCCAGGTTTTCACAAATGTGACATTCCCATGGGTACCAAATACACAAATATTTTTAAAAGACACACACATAGACAAAACACAGTCTAATTCAAGAGAGAATAAACATAGCATCCAGTTTTATACCATTATTTAATAAATGAGTTTCCTTTTCTAAAAACTGGCATTATAGCACTATAGTTTAATATTCTATGTTATTTTAAAAATTATTTACTTATACTTTAATTGCTAATGACAGGCAAAATTCAAATCATTCTAACAAACATTTATTAAAAACTAACTCCATATATGACATTTTGTAAGTTATGGATTTCTAAGCTACTAGCCATATGTAAAGGTAGATTAATTTCTCTAGTGAATTAAACTTCAAATGTGATTTTTAAAAATATAACTCAGTAGTATTCAATGGCATTTTATAAATTTAAGATTTATACTTGTACCAAGCCTTGATTATAATTTTTGGGTTTAAAAATGGCATTATCCAAAACCTCTCATTTGCTAAAATTGCCACAATCTGAAATGCTACTGACTCAGTGCTTCACAGATGTAGGATGCCAAATTATAACTGAGATTGGAAAGTGTATTAAATTAGAAAAAAAAGAAATGCTTGCTCCCAAAACATGTTTTTCCTACATTTTGCTGACATTTACATAAGATACTACTGGTGATGTGTCATTTATTTGCACTTTATGATCCATAAATGAAGCACTCATTGCTCCAAATAAAATACATCATTATTGTCAACTACATAATTGCTTCTCATTTAAAGACACCATTGTTTATAATCCTTCAGTGTTGGATCATGTGCTATTTTGTCATGTTTTTAAAGGGACCTTTCATCACATGTTCTCTTTGACCTTTAACCCACAGCCTTAGTCATCACTGCACTGTTACTGTACTGATGTTTTGCTACATGATCTAGCTCATTAATTTAGAACAATTTTTGTCACGTGCCACAAGTTCTTCTAGTAAGTTGGTGTTCAGTGCTGGGAAAGTCCTAATTCTTCCTCTATATTATTAACGTTCCCATGACACAGACTAACAAATTTGGCTAATGCTGAATAAGTTTCACAGTAGGAGGTTACTTGGTGAAATTGGAAAGATGCTTAGCAATGTCTGTGGGCACAAAAAACAAAGGGGAAAGCTTAATAGTATATTAGCTAATTTTAGATGCTTTAAAAGGCACTGACTATGCTCTAATAGCACAGCATGAATCAACAGCATGTATGGCAACACTGGAATAAAATAGAAAAAGCTGATGTGAAAAAAGTAAAAAGATAAATAAAGATGGGAACCTGAAGAAAAATCAATTGTTTTCTGATCTTAAAGCAATATGCTCATACTTTATAAGGACCTGTGTTTTATCTTTTTCTTTCTTTCTTTTCTTTTTTATTCGTTCATTCATTCCTTCCTTCATCCTTTCCTTTTCTTTCATTCACTTCATTTATTAATTCAAAAATAACTTATGAAGGACCTATTATGTACACAGTGCTATGCTAGGCTCTGGGGAGATTTGCTAAGACATATTCTATATCTTCATGGAGCTTACACTCGAGAAGGAAAAAAAGTACAAAATACTGATGACTATAATCTCTAACTGCGTCTATATAACCTCTAACTCTCTATTGATTACAAAGCAAATATATTTGTAGTTTGAGAGGAATGGATGGGATGGTGACTTTCTTTTATGGGCTTTTCAACAACCTAGAGTATTTGGTTGATGATAATATAATGATTTAGGCAGTATATCCACATGGAGCCAGAGCTAGAGAGAAGCAAGGTAGGCAGTTCCCCAGAATGAGAAAGAGAAGTGTTATAAGTGACACTTTTTAATATTACATTTTGTAAATGAACTTACTTTTATTGCTAAAAAATTCCACTTTCCAAGATACATAGTTACTTATTTTGAAATAACTCATTATGTATACTATCACGAAAGTTCAAAGACTCTGGCAGACTGGTGATACACTGGGAACACAATTTTCAAACATGGTGGATTTGATTTTCAAATGTTGCCAAAGGTGAACAAATGATTTGTTGGAGTTCTAAATTCCTGGATGTCTAAGGAGTAATATGCTAATAAATATGCTAGCAAATGTTAATATATGATCACCCATCGATTACCAAGCACAGGGTTAGATGTTTATTACGTACTACTTACAGAAGCTTAACTGTCGACTTTCACAAAATTCTGCATATTGAGCTGCATCCATCATTCGAGTCTGTCTTTCTGCTCTCTAAAAGAGAAGTCAGAGAATTATTAAAAATGTTTTAGTAGCAATATTTTTTGGAGGTAGTGGATTATACAGGATTCCTTGGAAGTTGTGCTATCCATATTTCAATTTGCAGCTAAAATTGCAAATTTAAAAAGCTGTTTTAAAAGGAAAATAGATTCTTATTTACAATATTAACATGTAGTTTTCCCCAAAGGAGTTCTTTTGACTTGGTTGTCCATCTAATTCTAGTCAGTAAAGCCCAATAATTACCATGATAAATAACAGTGGATATGTTATATCTCACTCCCTTTTTTAAGGATGCTGCATGAAATATTAGGGTTTATTTTTTGGGCTCCTTTGTTGAGACTGTTAGCTAAAATCAGTTTATATTTACTGCTACTAAAGGAGAAGAGCAAAGTAAAGAATGTCTCAGCTTAAATTTCCGATTCATTCTACCTGTGCTATTCTGTTAAAGAAGCTGGAGAAAACTATGGGGTAGGGGAGGCAGTGTGAAATACGATGGAATGAATATGCAGCTATTTGGTGACTATTGCTGTTCATTGGTTCTGATGCTATAATTTTCCAATTTTAAAATGGAAGCCAGCCAATAGCATCCATATATTTTTCCTTTGTTAGAACTCAGAGCCAGAGCTAACAAATCCACATTTTTAAACCAGGAAGAAAACAAAGAAAAAGGTAAACACAGTGCAGTTCCTTTCATCAGAGTCCAGGTATGATTCACAGCCTGGTACAGTTTCATTTGTGGGGTTTTTTTGGATGCCATTTAGCAGATGTTTGCTACTTCACTGTCCCACAAGAGGTAGGATAATTATAATTCACTCATAGTATAGTGGGAAAGAAGATGACCACTTCCGCTTCCATGGTAAGAAAGGCATTCTGAAATGAGACATGCCGCTGTTATTTGGTCTGACTTATCAGCCAACGAAAAGAAAACACTCCCTGAGATTATAGCTTTTCTTTGCTTTGGAAAGGTATTGGACAAGTTCTCTTTATCACTGTCATTGGAGCACATAAGTAACACCACCACAGCTTCTCTCATGCATTTCTCTAAAAACTGTATTGGATTTTTTCTTTCTGTTTGACTTTGGAAACCATCTTGATTCCACAAATGTGCCTGCAAACAGGATAAATGATAGTGTACTATCTGAAGCTCAAACTGTATGTTGGTAATAAACTAATCAGTCAGAAAATGCTAATGACCTATGGTTGCTTCTGTGACTACCATTTCTCCTGGGCATCCATTTTATTTCAACCACCTATACATCTCAATCACTTCAACAATACCAATCAACATTTATTTAGTGCCTATTATATGAAGCCACACTTAGATAAGACAGGACTCAGGCTTTCAAGGGAAATGCAGTCTACCTCTTTTCTACTCCCTTCCAGTCACACTCTCGTATTTATTCCCTTAACCTATTCTCACTGACCCACTGATGTCCATCTCCTTTTAGCTGTCTAAACACATGAACTTGGATTTCTGTGTGTCTCCCTGTTTCTGATGGTATATAACTTTTTGTGTGCATATATTTCTCTCAACTTTAATACATACATGTCTCAATTTAGGAATGTATAACTTGTCTATTGGATTGCTGCAATGATGCTTTCAGTCTAAGCTCTCACAAGAAGTTTTTGAAAGAGTCATCATTGACACATTGGATAATACAAGAAGGTCTGGATTTGAATACCACCTCAGACACATCAGGAGGCATGTGACACAACTGGTCACTTAATTTTTCTTAACCTCAGTTTTATCATCTATCAAATAGGGACATTAATATCAATAATAATGGCTTCTCAGGGTTGTTGTGAGGCTCAAAAAGAAGCAATGAATGCATAGTGCTTTGCAAAGCTTAAAATGACATGTAAATGTCAATTGTTGTTATTATTTCACTCTCATCTTTTTTGATGGAGCTTATATAGATATGCTACAGGTACAAGTCACTCTATTATTTTATATTTTATGTTCTGTGGATTGCTGATAGTAGATACAGTAACTGCTTTTTGTAATTAAATAAAAACATTGGGATGTATGCTCATCTTCCAGGGGCTCTGTGAAAGCATCTTCAGCACAATTCTAACAACACAAAGGATAAGGACTGCACCTGTGATGTTTTTTTTGGTATAGGAGACTTCCAGGTGAGGCCTCTTATCTACCAATGCAGAACAGTACCTCCTTTGCAATTTATAATCTCAGTGAATCACCTAGAACAGTGGTATCAAATTCAAAGAAAAACAGGGCCACTAAACCTTACATAAGGATCCCTGTAGGCTCCATGTTGACTTAGTTTTAAAATGTAATTTTATCTATGTTTCATTGTACTTTTATTTATTTTGTAAAATATTTCCCAATTACATTTTAATCTGGTTCAGGCTAGGCCATATGCAGGAATGTTGCGGGCGGGCAGCATTTTTGATACTTCTGTTCTAGTGCTTTGAGAAGTTAAATGATTTGTTCAGCATCACATAGCTAATGGGTTAGAAGTGGGGCACAAGCCCAGGTCTTCCTAATTTTCCTATCCTCTGTGCCATGTTGTATCTCCAGTAGACAAGATGATGGGGATAATCTTTCTATTCCCATACCGTTTTGATTTCTTCCTCTTGGTCTCTATATTTTGAAAGTTTTTCATTTCACGTATCTTGGAGACCAGGAATTTTGAGGGTGGAGACACCTATTAAAATATTTCTCTTGAATATTTATGGATGAATGTTATGTTGAGAGGTTGTCTACCATGAATGCATGAAATGTATCCCCTCTTTATTTTACTTCAGTGTCCTTTTCCTCCTTCAAGACTTAGCTCAAACATCATATTCTGCATGAAGCCTTTACTGAACTCTTCCTTGCTCCGATACTTCATGCCTTCCCTCCCAAACTACATCATATTTAACTATTTTGTATATCTTTGTATTTATTAATTTTATATTTATGCTATATGTAGTTTTATATGTGCTTGTCTCCCCTATTAGAATGTAAATTCCCTATGAGTAGGGATTTTTTTTCTATTCTTTGTATAGTATTTGCATCCCACTAGTACAGTACCAGGCATATGGTAGATGATTAATAAATATTTATTAACCAATTGTTAGATGGATTCAGGCAACCAAACTCAAAAACAGCTTTTTGAAAT
Organism: Vombatus ursinus; assembly: GCF_900497805.2. Taxonomy (NCBI): domain Eukaryota; kingdom Metazoa; phylum Chordata; class Mammalia; order Diprotodontia; family Vombatidae; genus Vombatus; species Vombatus ursinus. The sequence goes on along the minus strand of NW_020954604.1, from coordinate 8,687,541 downwards.
TCACGTCTAAGCATGCCTATCTTTCCTTAACAATTTATTGATATCAGTATTATTTTTGTCATCTATTTTGTTGTTAGGTAGAATTTCTAGGAGTTTGTATTAAGTGAAATTTTCAATGATCTCAGGTTCTTTACCTTTTCCTTTTTCCTAAGGGATTTTTAATAACCCCTTGATTTCAATTTTTATTTCATCCAGGGCTTAAGAATAACATTATTTCTTAAAGTTGCCCTGTATATCTCTGCATCATGTTGTGACTTGGAGTTGAGAATACTATTGACAAAAAGCAGTAGCTAGTATATCTGTTTCCATTTTAATTAGGATGTAATATCAGTGCACAGTGAAAGCATCCATATCTTAGTGCATTTCGTGTGCTATCATAGCTGCCCATTTTAGGGCTCAGTGCCATTTGCAGAGAAGCATTTCTAGCAGGTGAGGTATCATTATTGGGATTTCTGATTTGTATGAATGTATCTTTCCTTCTTCTGGAATTTCTTGCTCCATTATCAACCACATCAAAGTGATCATTATAATGGTTCCGAGTAGGCCTGCAGCCCTTTATCTTTTTGACTCTTAGAAGCAGTGACATCACACTGACCAGGGTGTTAACCCAGTCAGGGGTATGGCTAGTGCTTAATTTGACAGCATTTTAAGATTTCTTCCAGCTTTTGACAGATACAGTAGTATTATTGGGGCACACAAAGTCCTCCCTGTACATCTCCCTTACTGACATTTTTTTTCTTTTTTTTTTTAGGCAATTGGAGTTAATTGATTTGCCCAAGGTCACACAGCTAGTAAGTATCAAGTGTTTCGTCTGAGGCCAGATTTGAACTCAGGTCCTTCCGACTTCAGGGCTGGTGCTCTATCCACTGCACCACCTAGCTGCCCCCACTGACATTTTTTTAAGGGTACCTGAGGGTCTGTTCTGTCTTTGAGTCCTGTAATCTCCTATGGTCTTTTCTTTTCCTTTTTGACACTGCTGAAGTCAATTATTACTATGCAATTAACTCCTCTTTTGCTCTGCTCTACAAGTTAGTTGCCTGATAATTACTCCCATAACAAAGCAGCCATTGATTATATGCAGTGTCTTGATGTGCTTCTCTCCACGAATTAGCCAGCTCTGTGGCTTCTGCCTTCTCCTTCTTATTCCCTAAAGAGGACTGAGACACTTCTGAATCAACAGGGAAAAGTCAAAATTAAAAAAAAAAAAGTCTGAATCAAGAAGGAAAGTCAAAAGGGATATCTGTGCAAATGCACCCTTCCACTGGGCCACAGCATTATGTTTCCATAAATGTTCTAGTTTGGAATGGAAAACATGGAGTCAGAGTTGTACATATACTTACAAACGTCTGGCTCTGTTAGGGACTTATGTTCTAGAATCTATGCAAGACCATGCTTGGAGTGCACCAAACTATAAAACAGGGGTAATAATACTAACTGCCCACTCTACTAGGGCCTTGTGTACTATGGCAGTGAGTTTCCCGATGATGACAACAAAGTTACATATGATTTTAAGGTTTACAAAGTTATCTCTTCCTGTGAAACAGATAGTGGCAAATGTTATTATTCCCATTTTTACAGCTGAAGAAACAGAGGCTAGGAAATGTCAGGTGACTTGACTAAGATCACACAGCTGACAAGTGTCAGAACTGAGATTTGAACCCAGGCCTCATGACTCCAAATTTAATGCTTGTTTTACCTAATTTTGCTGCTCTTGAAATTATAAACTGATATATCAGAATGCTTAGTTATTGTATATCATAAAAATTTTGGTTATGTTATAATGGTTAAATGTAACCTATACCATCTATATAAACATGAATATGTATATATATTATACATAAAATTCTATATAATTATACATAATATGTAATATAGACTATATAGAACACATGTCTATACACTACATTGCATGTTATATGTAAAATAATGATTACATGTATGTATATGTGTATGTATGTGTGTATATAATTTTACATAGTCACAAACCCATTCTGTTTCTTAGGTTAAATCTTTCCTTTAGTTAGTTGGTCATTTCCTACACTCAAACCAGTTAAGTTGTCTAGAAATTTCATCAGCCATTTGGTTTAACTTTCTTTTGAGGATGTCACATGAAGCTTCAATAAAGGCATCCTTTTCCAGTCATTGTCCCCTAAGTCCTTAAAAAACTAGAGGGAATTTTCATTATAATAATGACAAGTAGGTTTATTTTGGGTAGCTTAAAGTCCTTCATGTACGTCATTGTCTTAACACACCATTCCCAAGGAGTAAGTAGTAGGAAAGAAAGAGGAAGGAGCTGCCTTCTTCACTAGCTCAGTGGTGGAAGCCACAATGACAATGGGGGCTGTCCTCTCTTACTAACTTCTTCTGCCACAGCTTCCATTTGGCTTTCATTTCAGAGACACACAGCAGTATCAGACTGACTCAGGACACTGCCGCCAAGCCGTGCGTTTCTCTGTTTTCTAAGAAATCCAGCTCCTAATCACAATTCCTACCATGTCCCAACATGATATCTGGACCTAAGGACCGTTAAAGAAACTACTGCAGCACTCAAGGATTCTTTGTCTCTCACTATAGAAATATTAGGTGAGATTGCATTATCTTTACCTATGTGTTTTATTTCCAAGTCCTTTAAATTTTAGACACTACTCTTTTGGAAAGTACCCAAGAGTTCCCCAGACTATTATTTAACATACCCAAACTCCTCTTAGAAAAGCAAAAAAAAAAATAATGGTGGTAGGTAGAATTTTCCAGGGACAGAGTAAAAGTTATGATTTGTGTGTAATTCAGGCTATATTTGGTGTAACCAACCTTCAATTCTTCATACCACAGAGGGCATCGTTTTAGGCATAGTCACGTGAAAAAAAAGAACTAGACCAGAGTAGACGGTGTGCGGAGCATGGAGTCAGGAAGACCTGAGTTCAAATTCAGCCTCAGACACTTGCTGGCTGGGCGACCCCGGCCAAGTCACTTAACCTCTGCTGCCTCAGATTCCTCACCTATAAATTGGGGATAACAAGGATACCTACCTCCCAAGGTTGTTGTGACTATCAAATGAGGTAATATTTGTAAAACACTTAATACAGTGTCTATGTTTAAGTGTGCCAGGTACCATGAGTATGTTTCAAGCCAAAAACATATAAAGTAACATAACTCCTATCATAATTCAAATTGTAAGAAAGTCTGCCTCATTTCTGTTGTAACAGACTACATTCCACATTTTTCCCCTTTCTTACTGGAGCAGTCAATCCAACCTATAGTTCATAAAAACCTCTAAGAAATGGTAAAACAAAACAAAACAAAAATCTCAAGAAACTAGTAAATCAGAGTTATTATTAATCTAAAGTTTGTTATCTATACTCAGATCAGATTCCTTCATCATTTGTGACAATTACTAGCACCCCAAATTCATTTTAATTGAGGTACTAGAACAGGTAGTTACTTTCATCTATTCATTTAAAAGGCACTCATTAAATACCTATTACTGTTCCCCATGGTCAAAAAACTTGAATAAAAAAGATAAACAGATAAGTGGGATTGTCTTAAGGCATATCATAGGGAACAATTAGTCCAATATATAATCTTGCTGAATTATCAAAATTGAGGATTCTAATCATAACTTTTCATAATCCACATTGCACTCTTTCATTCATATGGCATGATGCTTGGATTTTCACAGAAATTTTAGGACACTGATTCTGAATGATGATTTTTAACCCAAATTTTAATTTCAAATAAAAATGTATTTTCATGTAATGTATTTCTAAGGTTTACAGAATTCATATTTATCAGAGATGTTAAAAACTATTCTGGTTAAGAGCTTTTAGAGAGTTATAGAGTAGAAGAAATACATATATACCGGGTCTTATTCTTTGGGTTTTCACTTGTGTCCAGAAATCTGAAAAATTACTAAGACTGACATCAACATAAGAAGAAAACAATTCAAGTGTCTGACTATTATACTGTAGTTGCCTATTTCAATTATAGCTTATGAAAATGCAAGCATCTCATGTTCCAATGATTAGATAGACTCCAAGAAAGGGGGAAGGGCAACCTCTAACTAGGACTACAAAGAGGCTTGAGTTGGGAGGAGAATAAGTATAAACCAAAACCCCAGCTTCCCGGGGTACCGGGGTACCTTGGAGCACTTGCTGATTTCTACTGCAAAGTTGCAGGGTCCGAGAGGCTACACTGGAGTAGTAAACCAAAATTCAAGGAGTGTCAGAGAGTTGATCACTTGTATGACTCAAATCATTAAAGTTTCAGTATTTTTACTGTAGTGACCCATGGTTGCCACCATACAGTGCTGACGTTTTGCCAGGTCACAGTAGGGACCCACTATGGCTTCCCAGATTCAGAATCACAGAATCTCCGATTTGGAAGGAGTCTCAGAAGTCATGGGGTCTGACCTGTACCCGAACACAAATGCCATTTACAATACACTCAACAAGTGGTCATTTAGTCTTCGCTTCAAGATCTTTAGTAAGAGAGAGAAACTATTATTTCCTGAGCCAGTCAATTCCATTTTTAAACAGCTCTCAAGCTTTCCTTACAACATGCTAAGGGTAGGGACTGTTTCACATGTGTCTTTGTATTCCTAGCACCTGGCACAATATTTTTTGTTTGTATGCCTAGCAACTGGCACATAGTAGACAATAAATGTTTGTTATTAACTTCTACCCATTGCAACTTCTGCCTTTGGACCAAGAAGAACAAGTTTAATCCCTCTTCCATGTGACAGTCTTTCAGTATTTGAAGATAGTTATCATGTCCCCATGAGTCTTTTTGAGGCCAAATAACCCCTTATCTTTCAGTTAATCCTACACTGATTTTTCCAGGTCCAAGAAGAAATGATTAGGTGGAAATGATTCTGTGGACTTGTTTTGAAATAATGGATAGTGAATGTTTTTGGTAAAATGACATAACTCAGTATAAGTATTTAGGTCAGAAGTACAATCTTGATTATAAAAATGGACTATGATTTATATTTTGTAAAACTTCTTTATTTTATTTTTTACTACTTTTGAACTCATAAGAAAAGGAGGCAGCCCTGCATAATAGGGCACTTGGAGTTATGAAGATCTGGGTTAAAAATCTTGTTTCAGCTTCTTGCTAACTATGCCATTTTGAGCAAGTCACTTAACCTCTCTGTGACTCAGTTTTCTCATATGCCAAATGAAGAGGTTGGATTCAATCTTCTAATAAGCACCCTTCCATAGTCATAGATGACTCTATGAACCCTTCTTGAATTAGACTAGCCTCTTCATCCTTTAATAAAAGGAATGTAAATTTTGATCTCTGAAACCTCACAAAATACCTTCGGGTTTATGGGCTAGATTATTTTCTTAAGGACCATGACTTAAACCCAAATCACTCTGGCTCTCATTGATTGTCCAGCAATAGGTCCCAGGCCAAGCCCCAGCTGGTCATGGTTTGGGCCCTGATTGACTCAGAATGAATATAAATACCAATTGTTTCTGTTTTGCCCAGAAACCCTGAGGATCTTCCCCTCCCAGATTGATTTTTTTTTTAACTAGGTAAAACAGGTCAGAATTTTTTTTAACTAGGTAAAATGAAGCAGAGAATTGCCTCATTTCTTACCTAGCCCTAGTTTTGTTTCAGTCAAACTGAGAAAGTCTCCCACTGCATCCAGCCTTGATCTATGTCTTGCCACTGGACCCAGATGCTTTGGAGATGAAAGTGAGGCTGGTGACTTTGCACAGCCCTCCCTCACTTAAATCCAATTCACTTGCATGTCATGGCATCACCTCCCTGATATCATGGTCCTCTTTAAGAATAAAGGACAAATCACAACAACACCATCACCAACCATGCCTGCCATGCACATCCTCATTCTGAACTGTACATTTTAAAATTTTTTTTCTTTTTTTTGTGAGGCAATTGGGGTTAAGTGACTTGCCCAGAGTCACACAGCTAGGAAGCGGTATGTGTCTGAAGCCCAATTTGAACTCAGGTCCTTCTGACTCCAGGGCTGGTACTTTATCCACTGCACCACCTAGCTGCCCCTGAACTGTACATTTTTAATGTCTTGACTTTCTGTCAAAGTGTTAAGAGCCAGATTCACTGAGTGCATACTTTGACAGTGCCTATAGAGAATGTTATAAACATTAAATGATAAAAACCTGTTTTTGGTATCCTTCAGAAAAGGACTCTTCCTACTCTTGCTGCCATTGTAATGAGTTAACTCTGGGTTATGTAAGGCAGTGTGCAGTGGAAAGAAGGTTGGATTTGAACTCAGAGGACCCTGATTTGAATCCTCACTCTGCTATGTGCTTTCTATAATGTCCATGAGTAAGATATTTAACTATCCTCAGCTGTAAAATGAGGAAATGAGGAGACTAGACTGGGTGACCTCTAAATCACCCCCCTACCTCTACATTTATGATCCTAAGTTTTTTTTTTATTGAATCTGTTATTTCCTCCCACTTCGTGCTATACTGGTTCCATCAGGGAACAATAATAATGCTTTCAGGCCATCAGAAAAAAAAGGGCATAACCATTAGAAAACGAATCATTAAAAGATTGGATATCACTAACCATCAATGTATTAACATAGAAAGCCCCATTTGGTACCCACAACTTTTTTTTTTAATCCATAACCTAGAAATTTTCCTGACATTTTCAAAATGCATCACAATATTCTGAAATCTATTTGGGTTAGATTAAAAGTCAAATTATTAGTCATTCTTATCTCTCTACCAAAAAGTTACAGGTTCCCCTGACTATTGTAAAACAAATTAGGATATACAATTTCCACGTCTATCTCAAATTCATTTTCTGAGCCCTTACCATAGGGACATAGGGACTCATATCCCAAGGAATGAAGTAGCAAGTATAATTTGCTTTGCTTCCAATTATCGGCTTTGACCCCAAATGATTCAACTTTGGGGATGCTTATCATGCAAAAAAAAATGTTTTCAGCAATCTTTACTCTCTTCGAGCCCTACTAACAGCTATTCTCAGGGATGAGGCTGAATTACTTATGGAGCATGCAGTTCCATTTAAATAATCTGCATGCTTTCACTGGAGCATGCTTCAGGGTTACAGATATGTGCTGGCATATCTTCTGTAGATTTCTGAAAACATATGACATTCATCTTTCCTCAGCATTGAAGAATCACAAAAGTATGGCTTTCAAACAAAGATGAAGGCTTATCTGTTATCCTTTACTACCTAGGATAAAATAAAAATCTCATTCTGACCTCCCTTAAAAGATCCTACCTTTGAAACATGAAGTCCTTTTTCTACAGAAAAGGCAAAATGCCAGTAGTTAAACTTTATCAACTGTTTAGTGTTAGAAGAAAACGCATTCAGCTATTTTGGAGCATCTGAAAGCCAAATGTTAGCCAATGAACCTAGAACTGAGCAATAACGTTTAGTGTTGAAGTTTCCAGCTTCTCCAACCATTTGTATATTTGTTATAGCCCATCAACAGGCGTCTACTCGTTTGTAGGCAAGGACACCAACTAGAAATGCTCACAGAGCAAAGAGAATGATAGTACTGGAAAGGACCTCAAGGAGCATAGAGTTCAACATCTGCATGAGGACAATGGGAACCTGAAAAGATATGCCACTTGTTCTAGTGTATACTTCTTGTTAGTGCCAGGGTCAGGCTAAGAAGCCAAGTTTTCAATGTTCTTTCCACTATACTGTGCTGAGTGTCCTGCCCAAGTATGGAATAAAATTTCACTCAGTAATAGAGTGTGCCTTCTCGCCCTTTTGCAAATTAGGGCTCTCAAAAGTATGGTTATGTTCCTTCAACAAAAACTGTCACTTTCTCTCCCTTCTGCTACTACTATCTCATACCTGAACCATTTTAACAGTTTCTTAGCTAACCTCCCTAGTGCTCATCCAGTCCATCCTGGATATAACTTATCTCCCTTCAACACTGAATCATGCGATATTAGAGCTAGAAGTTCCATTAAAGCTTATCTAATATAAGCTCTGCATTTGGACATATAAGGAACCAGAATGGACTAGAACTTAGGCATTTGGCCTCTAAGTCTCATGCTCTCCAGCACACCAAGCTTTTGCCATTTCACTTCTCTGCTTAAATACCTATCGTGGCGGCCACCTCAAATCCAAGTGCCTGTATCTGGTTTTCAAGGTTGTTGAATCTGACCCCATCTTAGCTACGCAACCCAATAAGCTTCTTTTTACTCTGCTCAGGCTGGCCTCCTCACTGCTCTTCACCAGGATCATGTTGACCTGTCCCCCAAGAATGCTCTCCTCATGTTTCCATAGTGCGCTGATATTTACCAAATATTTTCTTTGCATAACCTTCTGAGATACATGAGGCACTGTCTTCCAACAGAGAAGGATGGATACTTTTTGGATACAAGGATCTTGTCTATTCCTTTCTTCATACCGCCCCACAAACACTCTCCCAAACTCCTGGTAGTATCAGGAACATAGTAAATGATACTATGCACTGACACTTAAATTCCTTATACAAAACACTTTGCTTCTATAATCCCATTTAATCCTCACTGTAAAAAGTGAATTCATTAAATTTAATGAAATCTCCCATCCTATGGAGGACAGATATTCCCATTTTAAAGATGAAGAAACCAAATCTATAGAGGTTAAATGTCTTGCTCATGGTCATGTAACTTGTAAGTGTGAGAGGCTGGATTCCAACCCTGACATCTGCTGACACTTTCCATGACATTCTGTCTCTGAATCACATGATTAATAAGTATTGTTCAGTGAATGAAAGAATGAATGAAGTGAGGCTTCTCTTCCCACTTGGTTTCTAGGCCCAAGCACAAATTCACCCTACTGGCTTTGTTGTGAGCAGTTTAGCTGATAGTAAAGGGAACAATTCTCAATATCAAAGACAAATATCTACATTTTGATCAAATGGTAATTCCATGTATATAGCAGAACATAAAGTATAGAGGAAAGGAGACAGAGGAAGTGATCTAGGACTTCTGTCCCCTTCAAATAAGAATGAAATAAAGAACTTAATGGGTCATATGACTAATTACATGCCTGCTATGTGAGGAACTAGCTAAGTTCAGGTAAGCTCATGAACAGGTTGACCTGAACAATGACAAAGGGTGAGTCCACAGACATTCTTGAAGACAATCTGCTAAATGACAGAAGGGGTTGTGAGTGGCATCCTGGGAGGGAGTGCCCTATCACTTGAGCAGGGTTACTCAATCACACATCCCTGAAGGACTGACAAGAACAATGATAACAATTGATGCTTTCAGGACTTATTTGCATTTTCTTCTTTAAAAATGTGATTCAGTTATTTAATAAGTAATTACAACACAAAGAATGCAAAATACACATTTGATAGGGTTGAACTTGCAGCTATTAGTTTGGCAGGATGTTGAATACAGAATTAAGATACACACTGATGCTTCCTAATAGTTGGTTATTGACTATGAGATATACAGGGAAATTAAGGCTTGATCAAAGCTTGAAAAGTAATAGAATATAACGTGGAGAAACATTACAGCTCCAATTATATTTTCACAATTAAAAAAAGGTACATGTGTGTGACATTGGGAGTGGAGAGGGCACAGTTATCAATTTCTAAGGAACACATACCCCAGAAAATCTAATTTTGAATTACTCTTGATGTTAGACTTCTAAATGAGTAGAAGGTAGAATGTATTCTAACATATCTAAGAAAATTCAACATACTGCACAGTGTCTATATTTCAATCTGAAGAATAAAAATGTATATTGTTAATTATTTATCACAAAGTAGTTTTTGTTTTTTCAACATACCAAACATATGTACTTAAGTTATTAAAATATATGATGGTACATTTAAATAAAGTCTTCTGGAGAAACAGTCGTATTAGAGAGAAGGAAAAGGAATCTCACAGTATAAGTATACTTGAACTAAATAAATCAATGCCTGGCATATTTTTATTATTGTTTCCTCAGGGATCTGTTATAACACTACCATTGAGCTTTGTTTCTTTGAGCTTTCATATCTCATTAAGATTCCTTATATGAATTTATTACAAGAAGAGCAAAACTGGATCGTACAATAAAATATGGTGGTGACATATTTTGCATTCTTGGAAAAATCTCACTTCTTCAGTGATATGCTAATACTGCATGTGCTAATACCATGTTTAGTTGAAAAATCTACATATTTTAAATTGTCACTAATTTTTACCACTGTTTACCAAAAATTGCAAGCATGTTTTTGATATCCAAACTAGCAAATAATACGAGGTTATATGTGTGTTTATGACCAGACTAGTGAATTTAAAGAAATGGAAGATGACTGATCTCCTTTTACATTCCTGATGGAGGATGCTGTACTTTTTCTGTGGTTTTTCTTTGGCTGTACATCAAAAACTTCACATACCAGGTTAATACATGTAAGACCTTTAAGCCTCCTGAATCACATTCTTAAAAGTTCTCATAGGTTTACACAATTTTTAGATCAGATGAACCTACATAACTTTTGAATCTAGCAAAATGTCCATGGATACAGTTAAATATTTTGGTCATTTAGGATGAAACTCCAGAACATTGCCTGGAAAATATGGATATAATATGGTTGCACAATTCATTTCATGGAGTTTTCTTGAACCCCAAATATAAACTACAGGCTTTCCTTTTTATTTCATTACAATGTTATAGCCCAGAACAAATATTCAAGTAGTTCAAAGTGATCACTTGCTAGAACTTGGCTACAATTAGTAAACTTTTTGTTTAAATGAGTGATTAGAATATTTAAAATAAAATCACAATAATGTTGAGGTTTATTGGCAGGTTAACTCTTCTTTCATTTTTTTTCTTTAAGGATAGACAGATTATAGAAAACTACACTGGAAATGAAATAAGTATAAAACCAGAGAAAGTCCTCTTTGGGATTTCCTTAATTGCTACTCTCTGATTTCAGCTGTTGTGACAACGAAACTCAGACTTCAGTCAATTCCCCTTACAAACTTGCTGCCTCTAGAAATGCTTAGCTAGACTTTCATATATTTTTCAAGGCTTTGTAACATCACAAAAATGTGAGTGGCTATTGTCATGAATGTCTTAAATGAACTTTTAGGGGGAAAAAAAGGGTTTGTTTTTTTGTTGTTGTTGTTTTTAAAGATTCCACATGTGTTGTTTTTCTTTTTAAAACAGATCTGAGCCTAGGCCAAAATACTGTTGGAAATAATAATAGCATACCTTCATTTCCCTGGGTCAATAAAATGGACCCTCTCTTTTCTTGTCTTTCTGTATCACTTTTCTCCCATCCCTAACTTCAGATAAAAGAAAAATTATATTTTGGCTAGCCAGACTCTTACCTCTTATTGAGTGTGTGTGTGTGTGTGTGTGTGTGTGTGTGTGTGTGTAACTTGATATGTAATCAAAGTAACTATACAATAAATGACAAGAAGATCAACTGGAACAACCAATATGGTCTGCTCCATCTTTAAAATGAAATATTTTAAATGCTCTTTTCAAGCACTTTCTTGTTTGTAAAAATGCTTTCTAAAGCTTTCTGGATATATGCTAAATACTATTAACAAAGAATGATTGTTATTCCCTTAGGAATTGGCCCAGAGATCAAGTCAAAATGTTGCTGCATCACAAACTTTGGAAGAAGCAGTAGTAATGAACTGTGACTTCGAAAACTCTGTCTCACACTAAATCTGAGTCACACATGGTTGAAAAAAAAGAAAAAAAATCAAAATATGCCAGAATAATGAAAAGGCATCATATCATTCATCAGTGACATGAGGTCACCAGTCTAGTGAAAATTTCAAGTGAATACATTAGGATAAAAATAGACCTCTTACAACTGGTTGCCATCTGAATCAAGATTAGAAAGAAAACAAAATATAACTGAATTGTTTGTCCCCTAAAGGGAATGTTCTTAATCATTTGGAAGTTGACGTTTCTTTTATCATAATTGTGCTGAGTTGTTTTCATGAGTCAGAAGTGAGCACATTCATCAACAGAATCTTGCCACACAGGCAGATCTAGCTGAATCCTGAGTTCAGACAAGACAAAAGGAACAAAATGAGTTTCTGATCATGCCAAGACTTAGTCATGAAAGAAAACCAGACAGAAGACAGTAAGATAGACTTACCCAAGTAGGACTATCATGAGACTAGAATATCCATTGAGTAACCTCCCCCCGTACCATATTTCCATTTAAACAAAAGTGGATGACAAAGGTCAAATAGCCATTTGTAATCTTGTCGACCCTGATTTCTTAAAGGCTGTGTGCCAAAGACAAAGAGGACTAGACCAGAAGTCAGAAGATCTGGGCTCTATTTTTCCCCTAACAATTCATTACTAGCTACATAACCATAACTTTGAGCATCTCAATCCACCTCTTTGAGTCTCAGTTTCCCAATCTTTAGGATGAAGGGATTGGCCAAAATGACTTTTAAGGTCCCTTCCACTTCTACCTTCTAAAGATTTAATAGGTTACATTGTGTCAACTACCCTCAAGAAGAAAAAATAGCTGAAAGATACCCATACTCAAAAATAGTAATTCGCTATCTTTTCATTCCTAACACAAAATAAAATATTATGCCATTTTAAAGGAGTGGTTATTTGATTACAAAAAAGAAAAAGATATTTATAAATTTATAAGATATGGGGCTAGAGGTGAACAAGTTCTTTTGCATAATGAATGAATAAATAAAAAAGTATTTTTTAGGTGCTTACTGTGTGCAAAATATTGCATTTAGTGCCAGGGAGAAAAAGAGAAAAGCTAGACAGTCCCTTCTCTTAAGGAGCTCATAGTTTAATGGAGGAGACAACTTGTACTAAAAGTTTCAGCTATAAATCAGATGGGAAGACCAAGTGAATCTTAGGGTGCCATGGCAAAGCTAAAACAATGTATTTTTAATGCCATTTCCATTGAAAAAACCCCATTCGTTTCCAGTGCTAAACCATTTGACAGTGCCAGTGACTTTAGTTGTGAGAACTTTTTTCCGAGTCTTCATAAGTAACATGAACTTCCTAAAAAAAGCCTTGGCAGCTAATATGTTACTCAAGTCCAGTCTAGCCATACCAAAGGCATTGTAATAGTGGCTTTCTCTTTGCCTTCAAGAAAAGACACATTTCAAACTCCTCCTGGGACAGGCAAACATGAAACATGCAATTATGGTACTATTTAACAAAACAACTTTTTTTCAGATATTTGCTGATACATCCCAACTTCTTAGATGTCAATATCCAAAGTTTACTCAGCATTCGCTAATGGGTAAACATCTTATAATCTGATTTAAAAGTAAATGGTCATGAATTAGTTCCAATTTCCAAGTCAAAGGGTGGAGAGTAGATGTCCCATGGAAGGTTTGAGGAAAGCGTGCTGAATTTCTGGAAGAGATGAAGGAAGGGAGGCAGTCCAGGGCACCCTGTGCTTTGATGTGTAGGGTGAGGTTTTTGGATCTGCTTCACAGGGAAGTCACCACAGAGCTTTAAGGAGGGGTGCAAAGAGAGAAGAAGCAGCAGGGGAGGAGAGTTTGGAGGGGATGGAGATGGAGGCAGAAAGTCTGCTGAGGACAATACCGCAACAGTTCTGGCAAAAGATCATGGCTTCCTAGACAAAGACTATAGCAGTACAGAGGAAGTGGACACAAGAGATACCATGTAGAAAGAAAGAGAAAGCAGGTTTAAATAACTAACTTAGTATGTTTCATTAAGAATGGAAATGAGTTAAAGATTACTTCCAGGGTTGGGATAATGGAAATAAAATAGCAGTGTCCACTCTCATGGATTCATGAACATAAGGAAGGGATCCTGACAAAAAGATCAGCAGCTTCATTTACACCATATTCAAACTCAGTTGACAATGGGTCAACAAGTTCAGATAATTTTTAAGTACTTCATGGCTTTAACTCTAGAGAATAAACCCAGTGGTAGGCAACATATTTGTATGATACTTATAAAATTAATACAAGCAGATGTTCCTTCATTAAATCTGATGCAAAGTGAGAAGATTAAGAAACCAGTGACAGTGCCCTTGGTGACTGATATTGCCAGATGGTAGCAATTTATTACTCAAAACATCTCCCAAATTTGAGGCATGAATAATTATACTTTTTGAAGCATGCATCTACTGTTTCTTAGACCTTCCCCACTCCCAAAGTCCTTCACACCAATACTCCAAACTTGCTGAACTCTAACTTATTACACATTTCATCTTATACTTAATTTCCTACTTTACTTATAATCTTAAAATCTTCTGTAATGAAACCTAACATTTATATTGTACTTTGCATTAGCTCATTTAGTTCTCACCAGACAGATGAGGAACCTGAGACTAAGAGGGATTAAGTGATTTCCCCAGGGTCACTTATGTCAGAAGTGAGATTCAAATCCAGGTCTTCCTAATTGCAAGTTCAGAGAGAAAGGTCCTATATATACAAAAATAGTTATAGCAGCTCTTTTTGTAGTGGCAAAGAACTGAAAGCTAAGGGAGTGCCCATCAACTGGGTAACAGCTGAACAAATTATGGTACGTGAATATAATGGGATACTACTGTGCTGTAAGAAATGATGAAAGACATGGTTTCAGAGAGACCTGGGAAGATTTAGTTGTATGAACTGAGGCAGAGTAAAGTGAACTGAACTAGGAGAACACTTTACACAATAACATCAACGCTGTCAAAATGAACAGCTTAGAAAGACTTAAGAATTCTAATCAATACAATGATCAACAATGATTCCAGAAGGCAGATCATAAAGAATTTTATCCATCTCTTGACAGAGACATAATGACCTCCTCTGTAGAATGAAACACATTTTTACACATGGACAATATGGGAATTTGTTTTATTTGACTATACGTATTTGATACAAGGATTATTTTTTTTTTTTCTGGAGTGGGGCAAGTGGGATAGAGGGGGAAAATGCTTCACAATTAAAAAAATTAATGCATTTACTGTATAAAACAAAATACACACATATGAAAAATTAAATGAGACAGGCCCTATTACCTTTGCTAATCAATATTTGTGTAATGTTCCTCTTGTAACAGTGAAAAAATAATACAGATAATACTTTTCATCTTTAGCACAGTATTATTTATGATT
This sequence comes from Vombatus ursinus, assembly GCF_900497805.2. NCBI lineage: Eukaryota > Metazoa > Chordata > Mammalia > Diprotodontia > Vombatidae > Vombatus > Vombatus ursinus. Next base: position 8,672,498 of record NW_020954604.1, on the reverse strand, counting down.
CCTTAAGTAACAGGATAGATATTCTGATGATCAAATAAGGTATGAAACTAAACTTTGAAACACTTCAAAACACAAAAGAACACAAAATGACAAGTTCAATAAGTTGTATCATCCTCTAATATTTTCTTAATGCAAGTTTTTGTGAACAACATTCTTCAAATTTAAATGGTTCTTAGAGCAAAACATATCAAACAATGAATACCTGTCTTATGGCTGTGACTATTCCTTCAGAGTCATAACTCTATGACCAAAAAAATCTCAGAATACAAGGTTCAGACTTTTAATTTGTTATTGGGAAATAACTAGTTCACTAGTTCAGGGAAAGAGGAAAAAAGAGAGTGAAATAAAAATTTTAGACATACAGAAACAAAGAACCTAGAAATTTATTCAATGATGACAACAGACATTTAAGTCTTGGTTGCAAAGCCCTGGCTAGATGCTTGGAGTGATATAAAATCCAGACAAGAAATGGTCCCTCCCTCATGGGGTTTTGGGCAATTAGATGGCTTAGTGGATAGGGTGTTGGGCTTGGAATCAGGAAGACCTGAGCTCAAATCCAGCCTCAGACACATATTGGCTAAATGACCCTGGGTTTACTTTAATCCACTGGAGAAGGAAATGGTCAACCACTCCATTATCTTTACCAAGAAAACCCCATGAACAGTATGGTCCCCAGGCTCACGAACAGTTGGACATGACTGAATCAGCAGCAACAACAACAGCAGCAATTCATGGGCTTTACAGTCCTGGCCCATGTATATATGTGCATTCACTTGTGAAGGTGCGCTCACATAGCTTTTGTTACAGGAGTAAGAACTCCCTTAAAGTCCTGAAGCATAACTCCCCAGGGCAGCTAGAAATTCTTATTTGCCATATATAATTAAATCTTCCAATGCCTCACTGTGGGAAGGCATCAACCCTGGTTTCTACCAGTACAGCATAGACTCTGGCAGGTTAGAAAAGCTTGAGTACATGTCTGGTGACATATTAGATATATTTGATTCAAGGACCAAGCTATCTACATTTGAAGAGAATTATTATGAAGTTGGGCACAAAGTGAAAGTTTTTTTAAAAATTTATTCATATTTTTTTTTTAGTACGAGCTATTAGAGAATAGTTTCAATCTATGGTGGTGGTGGAAGTACTCAGCCTGAAAAAAATTACAATACAGCAAGGAATCAGACTGAATCCATTTGTTAGGGGTTGGTAACATCTTTCTCCATCACACATTAAAAAGTATTTTGATTACTTTTTAAAAGTATTTAGTATGTACATGGTAATTATTTACACTGATGTAATTTCACCTTACTAGGTTTAAGCCTTCTTCAGGGCAGAGACTTTTGTCTAATCTGAATTGCATATCTCCCTGGTGCCTGGCAAAGTGCTATGTACATATGACTGCTGCAATTAGACTGGATTGTATATCTTTGAAGTTTTGTACTAGAAATCATTAACATGAATTAAAACAACTCAACACATGTATAAGGTTGGATGAGAGAACCAAGATTTATATCCCAAAATACAAACTTTCAGCCAAAGTAAAGTGGGATAAAGAAAGTATAAGCCAATCACACCAGATAAACTTAAATGAGTAAACTCCTCCCATTTACTAACGTGCTTACAAAAATAATGGGTTAAGTTTGGGCTATACTATACTAATAATTCATGTCTAAATGTTTTAAGTACTTTGCAACCTTTTCTTTGTAGAAACCAAAGGGATTTCTTTATATGTAGACGTGAATAATACTTAAAACATATTCAATTGTGGTGCTCATAACAATGATTCCTAATTCTTATTTCCTAACACTGCAAGAAGGGGGAGGAAGTTTCTTAATTTAAATCAACTAAGTTGACTTTCTAATAGATTCAGGGAAAATATGGAGAAAATCACTAAAGCTCATTTTGACCTTGGTTTCAAGCACCTTGTACCCTTAAACTTTGAACAGAGTTTAACAGAAATCAAAGCAAGTCATTCTATCAAGGATTAGACATTCTCAAGACTCTTAGAACATTATTAATGGAGAGATAACAAGTAATCAAGTAACTATAAATAAAATGTAAGAAGTATGTAGTAGAAATCAAATGGAGAGATGAGACATTGTGGAAGAAGGAATTTCCTGCTGGTATACAGAAAAAGCTCTATGACAGAGGTATCACCTGAGCTGGGTCTTGAAGGAAGAGAAGGATTTCAACAGGGAGAGATGTGGAGTAAACCACTACAGGCATGAATTAGGAATTAGGTTTGCTGGCACAACCAACCTACCCTTTCTGCATGTCTACTGGGATAGCATTTCTCAAACTTTCTGATTTCAGGACTTTTTTACATACCCCAAAAATACTGAAGACTTTTTTACAGCCTTAAAAAATTACTCAGGATCCCAAAGAGCTTTTGGTCATATGAGTTATATCTCTATATATTTACCCTAGTATAAATGAAATGATTTTTGAAAATTTATTAATCTATTTATAAAACAATAACAAATCCACTAGATATTAACATAAACAACATATTTTAATGAAAAGTAACTATTTTTCAAAACAAAGTTTAGTCAGAAGAATGGCATTGTTTTATATATTTTGCAAATCTCTTCAATGTCTGCATTAATAGAAGAAAGCTAGGTTCTCCATTTTGTTTCTGCATTCAATCTGTTGTGATATGCTGTTCTGGTTGAGGTACTTGTAAAAAAATCTGCACTGACACAGATATGCAGTTGGAAAAAGAGGAGGGTTATTTTAAACAGGAAAACCATATCTTAGTATTATTATGAAGATAGTTTTGCTTTCATGGGCCCCCAAAAGGGTCTAGGGGACTACATATAAAGGGGACTACATAAACCAGTGCAGAGAAGCAGGAGATAGAAGAAAGATATTGAAGAATGCTACATAGTCAAATTTGGCAAACTACATAAATAAGGTTGGTGCAAAATAATGTACAAAGGTGGGTTGTAATCACATTGTGGAGGACCTTGAATATCATGATGAAGAACTTGTATTCTGTATTAGAGGCAATGGGTAGCCACTAAAGGAAGGTCTTTGAGTTTTTAGGATAAATGCCTAAATTATATCACCAAACTGTTAATGAAATGAAGACTGCTTAGGCATGCTTAAGTCCTTACAAGTGAACTTACTTTAAACCAGTCCTAATGCACAGTTGTTTTGGGTCTAAGAAATGAGGTATTCAAATTTTCTGTCTTTAAGATAGAGAGAAGGAAAAAGAGGAGGAGTAGGAACAACAGGATATCTTTCTATATAAGGAAACAGTGAAAAGTGGAATGCTAGTTAGTATGACAACATAGTATTTTCTCCTCTCCCCCCCAAGGTGTTTAAATGTCTCACATTTTTCACTAAAACATGGAGAAATGACCTAAAAGAGTGGAACGTGGGTAGGGGAAAAGAATTATGCTTAGTATGGAGTCAGAAAATCTAGAAATCCCATTAACCCCCAGGTCCTATAAATAGGATTTGCCTACACCCACAGTCATTCTGTCACCATCTGTGATTCCACCCTATAGTCTTCATTGTTACTTGTGATAATTACAGACAGAATAAAGTAATATGGCTCTGTTTCTTTCCCCAAGTGGAGAACCAAACAAAAACCAGTACTCAGCCAGAAAGATAAAAAGGAGACCACAAATTTAGGGTACATTTTACTGCATTAATAATACTTAGGAAGAAAAGTTCTGTCAGATAAGAGAAGAGGACCCAAGAAACATGAAGCCCTGGTCTCCTGACACTGGCTTGCAAAACAGGGGTTAACTGTTAAGACCTTTGCAAACTTCTGTAATTTCCCCTCTATTGGTTATTTTAGTTCCCTGTGTATCTTCCTGTAGTATTCAGTAGTAAAATTACTAAGACAGCTAAAAGATGTATTGTATGTTCTTTTTAGGTAGTCTGGAAAGAGAAAGGAAAAGCCTATTTCTTCTCCCACAGGCAAAAATGGATGAGAAGGAATTCATGCAAGAGGAAAGGAATGGTATGGCTTGGCAATACATAAGTAAGAAGTGGCCATACTGTTCTTAAAGGTAAGTTAATCATGCAGAGGCTTCAAAAAAGCAATTAAATGGGATTTCTTTGCTTTTACTTCCTTTCATGGCAATGATTGTTCTAAAGTTATCTGGAAAATTATTTCAGATAACTTTAGAACAATCATTGATGTTCCCCCAAGGAAACTGAGCCAGCTAATGACAATAATAAATAATATTTTAAGATATGTACTTCTGGTAGAAAAAGATGACTGTTGAGCTTTCTTTTTCCCATGGATAAGGGAACTTTGTTTGCCTTTAGGAAAGGAAACTGAGGATAGAATAGTACCATGTGATCAAGCAGCTATTATAATATGGATTATATACATTTCTATAACTTTAAAATAAAATGTTATGCTACATGGCTAAGGAATTTGGTCATAAAGTCATAGAATTCTAGAGCTGAAAAAAGACCTCAGAGATCATCTAGTCCAAACCCCTCATTCTACAGAGGAGATAACTGACATGCAAAGAGATAGTCTTCATTTATCACATATTTTGTTTAGTAGAAAATCACCATTATCTCTCATGTATAGATTGAGAAGTACCAAAGAATAAGAATATTTTCTGTACATACAAAGGCATATAAATAAATACATGTCTCTTGAACATAATTTAACCTATGATGGCTCAGAAAGCACTTTAGGACCTTAGCATTGTCATGAACCTCAATTATCACGGCATTATATAACTTTGCAGAAGAGAAGTTAATAAAGAACTCATTATGTTGGATAAAATCACTTTTATTGTGATTAAACTGTTGACCAAGTGATATAACTACTACGCATATAATCCAAAGGGGTCAAGGACAGTGGCAAAGTTCCCATATATACCTAAATATTTGTAGCAGGATATTTTGTGATAGCAAAGGGGGGGGGCGATTACTTGGAGAATAGTGGAATTGTGATATATTAATATTATTGTGCCCTAAGAAATAATTAATACGAAGAATTCATAGGATGAAAGGAAGGTGTCTATTAACTGATACAGAGCAAAGAACATAGATCTAGGAATTCTCTCTTTATAACTATTTATCTAAATACACACACACACAATTATCATAATGTGAAGGAAAACAACACAAAACATGAGAAATTAGATCAATGCAATGACTAATGTTGACTCCAGTGGACTGATAATGAAGTATACCTCCCTGTACTTGGTATAGAGGTGTTAGTCTAAAAATGTGGAACAAAGCATATGATGTAAGACATGGTCAGTGTGTTCGTTTATTTTGATTAACAATTTTTGATTAACATATTGACAGGAAAGATAGGGAAGAGATATCCAAGTAAAAATAATAAAAAACACTACTGTACATGTGAGTAGAGTAAGATTGGAGTTGCCCTACAGAGATAAAGATGATGCTACTGACACTGTCATCAGGGCATATACTCTGAATTTTGTTTTTCAGTATCAATGTAGGATACATGCTGATTTAGACATATACGAACCATTTCCCATTTTTAAAATACATATTAACAACATGAATTTGTGAGATAACTGGTCAGAAGTAGGAGTCCATTGAATATAGCCAAAGATTGAATGCTTGATGTTGGACTCATTAAAACTTAAGGATAGTCTATTGTTAGTCATGTTTGACTCTTCATGATCCCATTTGTGGTTTTCTTGGCAAAGACACTGAAAAAGTTTGCCATTTCCTTCTCTAACTCATTTTACAGATGAGGAAACTGAGGCAAACAGGGTGAAGTGACTTGCCCAGGGTCACACAGCTAGTAAGTGTCGGAGATCAGATTTGAACTCAGGAAGGTGCGTCTTCCTGACTCTATGCCCAGCACTCTACTCACTGTACCACCCAGCTGCCCCATAGGATAGGACAGTCTATATTTCCCTTAAAATCTAAGGTAAAAAAATCACTCTACACCTTTATCAAATCTCTTCCATGGGGAAAACCAACTCTTCACTGCTATTATCTATAACAATGTCATTAGAATTGGACATGAGACAACAACTAATGTTGATTTACTTTCAGCAAAATATATTCTGGAGCTTATTTAAAATGTTATGCCTTTAGCCTAAATTCACTATAGATTCAGAAGAAACGGGAATGAGATGCCATGTTAAGTGTATTCTAAATGGTTTACAATTTTTCTTGCAGATTTCTATAGCCTTTGAGAACCCACAATTTACTGAATAATACCCCAATATAACAGCTATCCTGTCATCATTTATATGTGAAAGAACATGTGTCTCACATAAGTGGATGAAATTATTTTAAATAATACCATTTGACATTGATAGGAAAATTTGTTAAATGATCTGATGAATCCTAAAGTTGACTGAGAATTATAAGGGAATGAAATCCAGGTCACTGACAAAGGATACTTATCTCTCTTTGATTATGTTAAATTAAAATCTAAATCTTCATAATTATCTTCTATTCATTTGAAAAGTTTCATCAGCAATGTATAGACACAATTGAGGGGCTGCATTTTCAATTTCAAAATGTCATGTGAAATGTGAAAAGTGCTAAAGATAAAACTAACTCCCCCAAATTGTCACTTTATTTGCTTTTTCCTTGAAAGTGATTTTTTAAAAACAGAAATTCAGGTCATTTTCATTGTACTGCTTGTAATGACCTGGATTTTATGACATCAAAGAACAATTTTACTGAGATTCAATAGTGGTATTTATTAGTGCCAGATATGTGAAGGAACACTGCATAGTGAGTCCCTATTTAGAACAAAAAAATTCAGTCACTCATAATCAACACACACACATATTTTCATGACTTTCATTTCTATAGTAGTATCAATATTCTATAGGAAGCCATTTTAAATAACTGATAGGTTCCTAAAAGTTCCTCATTTAAATAATTTTTTTCATAAATTACATCATTTTAAATGATTTCCATGAACACTCTAATGGTTTCTCTTGTGAAGTGAGGTTTCTATTTCTAATGTGTAGAATGAGTTTTAGGTTTTTGGAAATATGAGTATTTCGATGGTAGCTTTTCTTAACATAAGCCATACTGCACTGTTTTTTTCCTTTGTCCTCTAATCAAAACCAATGAACTTTTCCCACTATTTGAGGTAATTGGACATAGCTAATGTTTCAGTTAGGATGTTTCAAATTAAGGTTCATTGGAAGATTTTGTAAAGATAATAGGATGGTAGGATGCTGGCCTTTGAATAGATTCAAGTCTTGCCTCTAATATAGACTAGCTGTGTAACCCTCGGCAAATCACTTCCGCTCTCAGGCAACTCTAACCATTTTCTTAAAATTAAAAAATATTTTTTATTTCATTTAATCATCCCAGATCTGCATTCTCCCATTCCCAACCAATCCTCCACTCCTTATAGGCAATACAGGAAAAACAATTTCATTATGAACATGTATAGTCAATCAATCCACATTGGCCATGACCAAAAACCATATTTATCTCATTCTACATTCTGAGTCCTTCACCTCTCTATCAGGAGCTGGGTAGCTTGTTTCATCACTAGTTTTCTGAAATCTTGGTCAGTCATTACACTGATAAGAGTTCAGCACAATGGTATTCCATTTATTCCATTCCAGTTATATATCATAACTTGTTCATCTGTCCCCCAATTTATGGGCACCCCCTCAAATTCCCTTTCTTTGTCACCTCAAAAAGCCCTATAAATATTTTAGTACATTTGTAGAATTTGTTTTGCTTGGGACTAATCTCTCTCTTATCCTACTCTCCTCCTAAGTCCCCCTCCCTCCTTCTCCTCTTTGTTTTCTATTTCCCTTTTGAGTGAAATGTCTTTCTATATCCAAGTGTGTGTGCGTGTGTGTATGTGTGTGTGTGTATTCTTCCTTTTTCTATCACTTCAGATGAAACTGACATTTAAGTGTAAGATATTCTCCCCCATCCCTCCCCTTTGTTTATTTAAATGACTATTATGCACCCTGATTATAGGAGATAATTTCCTTTAATCTTCTTTTCCCTTTCCACCCTCCTCCCGATGCACTAGTCTTCCCGTTTCTTTCTATCATTTTCTTAAGATCATCAAGAGTTAACGGAACCCTTCCCAGACCTTGTTTAATTGGATTCCTTCTATGAACCCTGATGATGATAGGCTTCAGGGTGGACACATATATCATTTCCCCATATCTGACACTTGACACTTACTAGCTGTGTGACCCTGGGCAAGTCACTTAACCCCAACTGCCTCACCAAAAAAAAAAAATACCTTTGTTGTAAGCCCATCTTCTTTCCCTTCTGGAATACTGTATTGCATTTTCTCTGCTCCTGTATAGCAGCAGCTGCTAAACTGTGTATGATCCTGACTTGGTACATGAATTCTCGCTTTCCAGCTTCCTGCAGTATTTTTTTCTTTGACCTGGAAGCTCTGGATTTTGACCATGATGTTTCCAGGAGTTCATTTTGGGGTTTCTTTTAGTAGGTGACCAATGGATAGTTTCTATTTCTACTCTGTCCTCTACTTCTAAGATATTTATGCAATTTTCTTTTAATATTTCTTGGAAAACTGTGTCTTTTTTCGGTTCCAGCATTCAGAGCCAATAAGTCTTAAATTTTTTCCCTCCAGCTATTTTCCAAGTCAGTTGTTTTTGCTATGGTTTTATATTTTCTTCTATTTTTCAGACTTCTGATTTTGTTTTAATATTTCTTGTTCCTTATGAAGCAATTGCTTTCTATTTGGTCCATTCTAATTTTTCAGGGAGCTTGTTGCTTGGGCAAGGTTTTGTAGGTCCCAAGCTACTGATTCCCTTCCTAAATTCTTTCTTCCATGAATCTTACTTCTTTTCTAATTTTTTTCAATAGCTCTCATTCCATTTACAAAAATATGCTAAAACTCTTTTTCACTTCTGCCAGAAATTCTAGTTGAGCTTATGCCCAAGCTGTGTTTTTCTTGAAGTATTGCTTGAAGATGTTTTAGAGTCATTCTTATCTTGTGCATTTGTGTTTTAAGCATCCCTGCCCGCCACCATAATAACTCACTATGGTGGGTTTTTTTGTTTGTTTGTTTTCCCATTCCCCAGCCTATTTCCTGACTTTAGATTTGATGTTAGGTGGCTGGGCTCTGTGGTCTGGGCTGGTCCTACTGTTGTTCTCTGGGGGGTATTTGCAGTGCTGTTGCAGGATCTCAGGGATGGGCTGGGGACTTGCAAGTTTTCAGCACTCCCAAAGCGGTCTGATCCAGGGCAAAGTCTGATTGCTGCCCCCAGGTCTGGGCTCGCCAAGTTCCTTACCGAGGTTTGGCTTTCTGCAAGAGACTGCTGTTGGATTTGTTTTCTATCAGTCATCTGGAAAGCTCTGATGGTTTAAAGTGGAAGAATTGTAGGCTCCCCTTTGGTCTAGGATTCCTGCCTCCGTAGGCTAAACAAGAAAATGGAATTGAGTCCCTGCTCTCAGCCTGAGGTCTGAGATAAACCGCTTCTGAACTTCCTCCTTTCTTGATACACGGCCCAGGTCCTCCCTACCCAGGAAAGAACCCCTCTCCACCCCATGCCTTATCCCAGATCACAAATCTTCTTCTTGGCCTGCCCTGGATCTGCGACTCTGGGGAGTAGGCAAGAAAATGCCAGTTTGCACCTGTCTCTGTCACAATGCCTTGGTATAGTCTGAGAATATCCCAGTCTGGGCATGTAACCCCCCTTGCCCTGGTGCACAGCCTCTTCCTAGGTTCTAGAGTGCTTCTCTGGGGTGGGCTCCTGGCCCAACCCTGGTCCTAGTGTCTGCAGTCTCCCTGACTATTCCTCTACACCACTGGCCTAGACAAAGGGCTCGTTGTAACTCTCTCCTCACCAGAGTTCAGTCTGGTGTGTTTCTGGGTCAGTTTGGAGGCATTTCTGGACAGGAGCCTGTTGCATTGCTTCCTTTTACCCCTCCATTTTGGCTCTGCTTCCCACCAGTCCTTCTTTCTCCCTCCCTCAGTTTCTAAGGTACTGAGGAGATACTGATCTGCATGGAGAGAGATATTTTTTTTTCCATATTGAGAGTTTTTCATGTCAATGAAATCATTGGTCCTGACTAAAGCAAACAGAATAAAATAACAAAATGGCTAAAATTCTTTGGCATTTTATGTCATTTGTTTATTATCTAGAGAATTCAAAGTTCACTTATATAGTCAATATGACATACCCATCCTCTCCCTCTCCTTTTGCTAGTCTATCTCTCTCCCCTGGAACATGCACAGTACTGCCCTAGATGGGACCCCACTGAGGGGCAAAGGAAGGCAAACAGTGGAGTATCTTAGATAATCATATCTTCTACTGGACTATAAAATCCATAAGGGATCATGTCTTATTTAGCTCTGCCTTTTTATAGCACTGGGCATACAATAGGCACTTAATAAATGTTGGATGAATGAATGACTAAGGAAAATGAACAAAAGAAGAGTCAGCATCGATTGAATGAAAATAAAGGTATAAAAATCATTTACCATTTTAATGGGACCATGACTATATTTAAGGATATCAATTCTATAAAATGACCAGGGATTTCAGGGAAACAAAATTCTAAAAAATGTGTATTATTATAAATGACTTACATAGTCAAGTTCTGTTCAATATAAAAAAAAAATTATGAGACCTGGAATATGTAAAGTACTTTACTTTATATCAGTGGCAACAATAAGAACTGGATTAAAGTTAGTTCTTCAGCACAGAAGAAGGGAACAGATATGCATGGTGGAAGAAGATATGGGACCAAAAAGGAACCAGCTCAGAGAAGTGTAGAGCTGAGCTTCATGGTGTAGGGTATAGGGAGGAGTGACCTGGAGAAGGCTCTGCAGAGGGGTGGTAAAATCTCCTGGTGCTCTTCAGCATTTTCCTCAGTCAGGGGTGAGGAACCTGCAGCCTCAAGACCACATGTGGCCTTCTAGGTCCTTAGGTGTAGCCTTTTGACTGAGTCCAAATTTTACAGAATAAATCCTTTTATTAAGGGGACGTTGGCTTTTGGACATTACAACTAGATACAAGACAAATATAACTGTGCCGGGTTTCAAGGTTTACCACTGGAAATCCAGGATAAGAAAAACAAAATGTTTCTTTAAGAAGCAAAAGCAAATCTACTGGAATTTCCTACAGCCAAAATACATCTATAGTGACTGTGTCATTGATTTTAAAAGTACTGGAATTCTGCGTATTTTGGAAGTCCAAAATGTCAAAATTGAAGCAATGTGGCTATGAGAAGAAGAAAAAAACTTAGGATAATTACAGAAAAGCCAATTTCTGTAGAAAGTTCCTGGAGCAATCAAAGCAGTTAGTAACTAGAAAACAACAGGATATGACAATAAAGAATTTTTAATACAAGCTGCTCATAAAAGTCTATCATACAATTGAAAAATGCTTTACGTGAATACTGTGCAAGTTGGAAGTAACACCTGCATTTGTGGTACCTAGATAACAAGCTCCAAATCTCCCCCCAAATACATTAGTAACAATTACATTTAACTTGAACAAAATAATGACATCTGAGATCATGGGATTTTGAACTAGAAGGGACCTTAAAGACAAACTGCTCTATGGTCATCATTTTGAAGTTGATTTTTTGCAAAAAATATCTATTACTGTTTGAGGAGAATAATATTATAACTAAAGAATTGTCAACTACTGAAAAAATTCACAGGAATTCATACAGATCAGGGCACTAAGGGTTTAGGAATAATCAATCATTTAAGAAAAAAAAAACAACACCCCAAAATCCTACAACGAGAATATTATATAGCTAGAAGAGACCTTAGAAAAAAACATTTTAACCAAATGTTTTACTTCACATGTTAGGAAGCTGATGAGATGCGGCAAGTTTCTGGCTTTGCCCAAGGTCTCAAAGTCAGGGAGAAAACCAGCCTGTGGACCTGGGTCTTCTGTGTCCCAGTACAGTGTTCCTTCCACTACAACGTGTATGCCTCCTACACAAAGTTTAAGAGACAGGCCACAGTTCTCAAATTCTAAATAAAAAAATATACCTGTAAATAAGAGATGAGTAGCTTAACAAAACTGATGTAATATGCTGATAAAGGATGCTTTGTTATATACCAGTAGGAATAGTAACAATAGGTCTAAAAGCAGGTTTGTATCAGAAAAGTAAATGAACGAACACAATAAAGCTTAGCGGCGAGAACTTATTTATAAATAAATTAAATTGCATTAAATATGCTGAAATATTAAAAAATATAAAACATTTGGTTCAGAATACACTTTTGCTCCTATTTAGAAATGCCAAAATGCTGAGATAAAAATAACAAAGATAAAGAAAAATCTGACTATATAACTACAATCTGCCTACCTCCTCTGGGGAATGTGGGTGAGAGAGGAAAAGAATGGAGAAATGTGAGCCATCAAGTATTCACAGAAAAATATTTTGGTTATTACAACTACCACAATTTGAGAACTATAAATGTGAAATGTAAATTGGTGGTAATTCCTGTGGTATTCCCAAATTAGATATTTTTAAACTGCTCCCTGCCAAGGTGTTTCTATAAACATGCTAGTGGATTGATATCTGAGAAAAACCCAGAATTGTATATTTACTAGTGGAGGTATCATTAAGAAAAACAAATTGAAATATTTGGAAAGGGTAATACTGATTGATCCAACAATAAACAACTTCTCCTGGAAAAGTCAGACGAGCATTTATCACTGCAGTTCTGGAACAGGAGGCCTTCAGCATGTGTGGATTCAGGATTTGTTCCGAATATTTGCACTGAGCTGTGCCAGCCCATGCCCTCTCTCTGAACAGTTCCTCTTTGCTTTATCAAATCCCGTGGGGGCACAGAGCTCCTTGCAAAGGCAAGAAAGGTATTTATATGGGCATGGGATAGGAGTGGAGGGTGGTGGATAGCATGAGGCTGTAAAGTTGATTCCATGTATTTTATCCATGGCAGCCTAATTAAGAGGAAGTGGGAGAAGGCAACTGTCAGGGAGGTTAGGAGATGATCCCAACAGACCAGAATCAGAGAGGAGGCACTTCTCCTTTCACATATATACTAGAGAAGAAAATGAATTAGCATATTCTTCTTTGAAAATGCAAATGTCCCTTTGGAAGGTTAAACCTAATTCACTCCTAAGTAAAAGTGACTTTAATCTTAATCAGACCAGCAGAATTCAAGAAATAAGATTTCTCATGCCAGAGAACAGGGGGTAAAACCCAGGAGCAAAAATGTAGCCTGGCTTGTGAGAGAGGCCTCTAGATAGCCAGAGGAAAGTCCAAGGCAGCAGAAGGTAAGGAAATACTTTGGAAATGGAAGAAGGTGGGTAGGAGAGTAACTGTGGTACCAGAACTCTTCTTTTACTGATGGAGTAGCGGAATGACCTGCCACTCATTACTGCATGTATAAAGCATTTTTTTCTTATGTAAAGTCTACAAATAAGGAATGCCAAGAATAGGAGATAGGGCAGTGACAGGGAAGGAGAGATGCAGAATTAATCCATCAACCAACAAGCATTTATTAAGTGTCCATTGTGATACACGTCAGATATTGTTCTAAACACTACGGATACAAAGACATAATATTGTGTGTAGGACATCAAGACTGATTTCTGGTTTATGAGAAAATCTGGGCCTTTGACACTTTGTTTGGAAGTTGGGACTTTTTGTGTAAAAGCTAAGCAGTCAGTTTTACTGGAGAGCCATTCTCTGTAGGCAGTGTCTAGAAACACCTTCAGGGACTCTAGGCCATGGAGTAACACACACACACACATACATACACACACACACACACACACACACACACACACACACACACACTCACACAGATCAATGTATGCCTTAGCCTCTAGGAAGCAGGGCACTGACATGTGAAAAGAGGACCCGTATCTATACTGAGAAGTGGTTTTCAGCTGATGCTGCTTTCTGGGGTATGAGGGCTTCTAAGATGGTGAAGTTGTAGGCCAACATAGATACCTTACTTTAGACATAACAGTTTCATACACTGGGATTACTGACAAAGAATAAGATTTACAAAGATAAAATAACTATAATTATTATGGCTAAAGAGAGAAGACTTTCTAGCAGGTCTGTAAGAGTTTAGAACATGTAAACCCTCTTGTTTGTGAGACATGAAGTGTTGGATTGACATTTGGGGACCTGGTGCCAGTATAAATAAAGAGGTTGAGAACTTAAGTTTCACCTAAAAGGGAGAACCAGGTCTAACTAGCAGCTAGTGAACCTTTTTAAAGCAAATTAACTGGGACAGAAAGGAACAAGGCAAAGGCAAAACAGGACTTTGAAGGAGTCAGAGTCATAAAAACCTTTAGGAAAGTAAAGGAAGTTTCTGTTAGGTCACTCACTGCAGTAAGGCTTGAAATCCAGGGAGAAAAATCTTTGAAGAAATGAAGGGCAGGGTGTCTCTTCACTGAGGGAGTAAGAGGTGAGGGTAGGACCACAAAAGGACCCAGAACCACTGAAAACTTCGAAAGTATCAGAAATGTTTCCTTCAGTGCAAAAAGACCCAAAGCTGAGCCTTCTAAAAGCCAGGGGCTGTAGATAGTTCTGAGCTGCAGATTCTAAAAGTCTCAGTCTTGGCCATCTGAATTTCCTCTGGCTAAAAATACTTTGATCAAACAGCTAACTCACACTGAAATAGAGCTGGGACTCAGGAACAAGATCTGTTTTGGTTTTTTTTGGTTCTTGTTTTTGTTTTCAGGCAATTGAGGTTAAGTGACTTGCCCAGGGTCACACAGCTAGTAAGTGTCAAGTGTTTGGTATGAGGCTGCATTTGAACTCAGGTCCTCCTGACTTCAGGGCCGGTGCTCTATCCACTGCGCCACCTAGCTGCCCCACAGGTACAAGATCTGGAAGAAGGCTTTGGCTAGGATACAGTAAGGAGTTAAGATTAAAAAAGATGGAGCACTATTTCTTCTTACATCTTGCATAGACAAAGGCAGATGTTTAAGAACTTTGCAACTTTGAAATTTTTCCTTTGTTAAAAAAATATTTTTAGATAGCTGGATACTTCCCTGTAGTGATAAGTAGGGCTAGTGAAATAGGAACATCTTAAAAACAGACAAAGCAATGGCTGTGTGCCATCTTTTAGGATAGCCTTGCAAGGGAAGGATGAAGCTCTACCTACTTCTCGATATGACAGGCTGGGAGAGGAAAGTCTAGTTTTGAGGTTATAAGTTAGTTTAACACAACACATCACTCAACCCCACATATAAGTTGCTTTTGATGACTATGATGAAACAAAAGTGGGTATTGCTGGCATACATTTCTTTCTTTTAAATATTTCTCTTGTCACTTATAAACACAATATGTACCACTATTAAAACACATTGGTTTGTCAATCACAGGTTTTAGTATAATACCATGCTTGGCAGTACCACATGCCAAATTTCACAGAAATCTGTTAAAAATTACAGAAGAAATGCTATTTGAAAACTTTTGTTAACTATCATTTTGTTTTAAGATGGGTAATTGGGGGTACAAATCAAATTTGAGGAATATCCTCAAAGTCTTTAATAAGTTACCACATTTTATCACAAACCAACTCCTTGGAAAGGTATGGCAGAGCAGGTATACACACAAAAAAAATCTGGAAAGCTGAATAGACAAAATGAAAATCGATCTCACTCTCCACTAAAACCTTCAGAACTTTTTCACACAACTGCTGCTTAACTATTCCTCCTCCATCTTATTCTTGTGGAATCATTTTTTGGTATCCAAGAATACAATTCTTACATTTGTATCTGCTGAATTGCACCTTACTGGGTTCAACTGAATCTTCTACTAATCTTTTTGCATCTGGATTCTGTCAATCAATGAATTAGCTGACCTTCCTAGATTTGTCTCATCTGCAAATTTGATGAGCATGCCATCTATGCCTTATATAAGTCACTGATAAAAATGTTAAAAAGTACAGGCTCAAGGGCTCATCCTTGGTGTCGTCCAGGGAGATCTATGTTTGCAGTGAAATTGTACAAAAAACCTTCTGAGTCTGGCCATCTGACAAGTTCTGAATCCATGTAATTGTCTAGTCATTTCTCCATTTTTCTCCCCAAGAATAATGAGATACTTTATCAAAAGACTTTTAGTTACTATTTTCAAACTGTCAGATCCTGTAGGAACTTGCTCTCTGTTGGCAGAACCTTTGAAATATTATAGGTAAACCAGGGATTTCCAACATGCCATGCTTAAGTACTGGAGGAGGATTTCAGTGTAGAGCAACAGTTCTCAAAAGTGTGGATCCCTGGGGATTCCCAAAAGCCTTTTAGGGGTCCTCTAGATCGAAACTTTTTTTCATATTAATATTAAGACATATTTGCCCATTTAAATATTCCACCTTTTCCCAACTACATCACTGTGTGAGGTCACATTTTCTTCATATAATTCAACCAAAACAACATATTGCAACAGAATTGAATGCAGAAGCAGATGTAAGAATCCAGCTGTCTTCTATTAAATCAAGCATTATAGAGATTTGCAAAAATATGTAAAACGATGCCACTTTTTTCACTACACTTTTTTTGTTTTAGAAAATAGTTTTTTTAATAAAAAAATGTAGTTTTGGGGCATGTAATAGGCTTATTATTGTTACTTTTAAATGAATTAATAAATATATTTAAATGTACAGACTTTAATTTTTAATATTACAAATATTGATAGAGGAAACACACATAACAAAAGCTCTTTGGGGTCACCAATAACCTTTGAGAATATAAAGGAGTTTTGAGACCAAAACGTATGAGATATATTAATGTAGGTAAATACAGATACTCAGTAAACATTTATTGAATTACTCTTGTATTGAATCTAATGTGGTCAAGTAGGAAGGGAGTTGGATTTGCAGTTAGAAGACTTCAAGGTTCAAGTCACAATAACTCACGTGAAAAAGCTACTAAAGCATTATTACTTCCATTTTATAGATGAGGAAATTCAGCTCAGAGAGGTACAATGACCTTTTCCTGATAGGAATTAAGAAGTAATATTCAAACTCAGGCTTCTCCTGACTCCATGTCCAGCATGCCTCCTATACTGCACTGAATCTTTTCAACAACCAAGTGAACAATGAACTTGCTTATTACCCATGTGGGGCCTCTAGGTGGTGCAGTGGATAGAGTGCTGGACCTGGAGTCAGAAAGAACTGAGTTCAAATCCAATCTCAGACACTTAGTAGCTGTGTGATCCTGGGCAAGTCACTTAACCCTGTTTGTCTCAGTTTCTTCATCTGTAAAATGATCTGGAGAAGGAACCGGCAAACTACTCCAGTATCTTTACAAAGAAAATCCCAAATAAGGTCCCAAAGAGTTGGACACAACTAAACAACAACAACAAAAATTACCTGTCTTCTTTTTTCAGCTTCAGTTTCCTTATTTGTAAAAGGAAGGAACTGAACTAGATCTCCAAAAACTCTCTTCTAGTTCTAAAATCCTATAACTTAGATTTACTCTGGAGTATACTACATATAGAATACTAATAGTCAAAGAATGAGAAAATTATAAAATTATATAATATTATATATTATACAATATATAATATATAATAAAATTTATAAAATTATAAAATATAATTAACACTCAAGCCATAGTGAATATAATAGTTTTTCTTTGGAGGTTCAATTCAAGCATTCATTGAGCATGAACTGTGGGTCAAGCACTGTGCTGGGCACTGATGATATAAAACCACAAATGAAACAAGTCCAGTATCAACACACACATAGATAAGTCAATACAAAGTATATATAAAATGATAGAGATGGTGGAAGTGCTAAAAACTAGCAGGTTAGGTAAAGTCTACTGTAGGATGTACAGTAGTTACTTGACCCAAGTCTTGAAAGGGATGAGGGATTCTAAGAAGCAGAGGTATGGAGGGAGTGTTCTAGGCGTGGGGGACAGTCTGTGCAAAGACAGAGAGATAAGAGATGAAATGGTAAGCTTGGGGAAAAGCAAGTAGACCAGTTTTGGTGGAATGTGTGTGAGAATGAGTAATAGAAAATCAGTCAGGAAAGATAGACTGGAGAATGAGGGGGGAAGCACTTTAAACCCCAAACCTTAGGGTAGAGAAGGAGACACAGAAGCTTCTTGAGCACGAAAGTGACATGGTCAGATATGTGCTTTAGGAATATGTATTTGGCAGCTGTAGGAAGGATGGATTTGAAATGGAGAAGATGGAGACAGGGAGAATTATGAGGCAACTCCAAAAGTAGAAGGTGAGAAGTGACAAGGCCTGAACTTGCTTAGCAGTCATATGAGTGGAGTAAAAGGGAGGGCTGGGTGGAGATGTTAGGGAGGTGAAATCAAAAAGATTTGGCCACTTATTGGGGGTAGCAGGGAAGAAAAAGTAAAGAATCAAGGATTATTCTAAGGTTATAAACCTGTCTGACTAGAAGCTGTTGGTTCCTTCAGCATAAACAGAAAAATGAGGAAGAGGGTTGGGATTTCATTTATTTATTTATTTAGCAGGGAGGGAATATAAGTTCTCTTCTGGACATTTTGAGTTTGAGACTCCTAAGGGACTTGACTGAATGGAAAAAGCATTTATTAAGTACTTACTCTATACTGGGAACTTACTCTATATTAGCTAACTGCTAATTACTGGGAATAACATGCAAGAAAGCAATAGAGTCCCTGTCTTCAAGGGGCTTACATTCTAATAGGGAATGGTGGACAATGCCTGAAGCGGAGCTAGGAGGAGGGAAGACACAGATAGCATGGTTGGGAAGTCAAACAGAGGCCCCGTTCTGGGCAAAATAAGGCAAAAGTCCACTTAGCAGAGGCCAACGTCTCAGGGGAAGTCTATGATCCAGTGGGAGAGAAATGAGGAGAGTGACCTGAGTACACCTACACAGAGATTTCTAGTAGGGATTTGGCAATGCAAGACTGGATACCAGGAGAAATAACAGGACTGGATATTTAGATTTGGGAAGCATCTACATAGAGCTGATCATTGAAAAGATGACGAGAGCACCAAGAGGGAGAGTATACAGAGAGAAGAGGCCTGAGACTGAGCCTTGGGTACAAAATGGGGGTTTGGGGGGTAGGATGAATGGTGATCTAGTAAAGAAGACTGAGAGGAATAGTTAGATAGGTAGGAAGAGGAGAACCAAGAGAGAAGAGTAATATGAAAACCCAGGGAGGAGAGAGCATCCAGGAGGAGGAGATAGTCAGCATTCATGAGTAAACACTACTGAGAGGTCAAGAAGGAGAAGAACTAAGAAAAGACCACTGGATTTAGCAATTAAGACACTGTTGATAGCCGTGAGTGGTGAGGCCAGAAGCCAAGTTGAAAGACAGTAAGAAGTAGGAGGTGAGGAAGTGGAGGCAATCAGTGTAGAAAGTTTTTTCTAGGAGTTTGGTTGTGAACGGGAAGAAAGCTATAGGATGATAGTTTGATATCAAGGATGATTGAAGAAAAAAGATGGTAAAAGACAGGATGCAGGAGGGGATAGGATCAAGGGTAAGGGTCATCATGACAAGAGTCAACTCATCCTTTGAAACTGGAGCAAAGAAGAGAATGGTAAATGATGTAGAGATTTTTTAGATATAGAACTGGAACAGAGAGTGAATTCATGATAGATGGCTCCATTTTTTATCCAATAAGGTATGAAGTGAGGTTCTCTGCTGAGAAGGAGAGTGAAGGCATAAGGTGCTTGATCAGGGAATAAAAGGTTTGGAATACAGGCTATGAGGAGTATGATAGGATGACTATGATAGCAGAGTTAAAGAATTAGTGTCCAGCAGTCAAGGACCAATGAAATTAGAAAACAGAAAATTTTAGTATGTTTTTACTGTCTGACTCAGATGTACATAGCATTGGATAAGCTTTATATGGTGTACATCCAAATGACTGTTGAAATCTGGGCAATAAACATTCTTCAGTCACTTGGTCTTCCTGTGTGGATGGACAAGCTAAACTCCTTTGCACAATTATTGAAAAAGCTCTGTAATGTTTGGGGCTTGATGGAATCAATGCAGTGTCATTTGTAAATTGGAGCATCTGCAAGACCTCATCATTCACTTCGAATCCCTCTTTCATTGGAGCTCTACACTGAATAACTTCAGTCACGGTGGTAAATATCTTTGGCCAATATACAGCTCTGTTTTTATGCATTGCTTGATGTTTTTTCATAATCGACAAACAATAAGCACAATGAGACCTTATATTTTCTCTATTTTCAGTTAATTGTGAGATGGTAAAGATGTTATCCATTCATGAATATTGTTTGCTAAAGTATAAGAGTTCCTTAATGATACCCTGATTTCATGTATAGTTGATTTTCTTAAAGATTTTTGCACAAATGAGTGAGGAGACATATTGATGTTCTCTCAATCAACTTCCAATAATATTAATAAGGCACAAGATCTTGTTCAATACCTTTGGTACCTTGCTTTCCTTGTACCTCTTCCTCCTCCTCCCTCTTCTCCTGCCCCTTCCCTGTTTCCCCTCCTAACCCCCTCCCTTGTCCAATCCAGGCAAACAGTATAGACAGATAATGAGTGAGGACCAGAGTTGAAAAGGAGAAGGTAATCAAGACGGATTGCTTTTCTAGTTCCAAGCTTCCCATAAAAGCAAAAGCCTATCATCCCAGTACTAACATTTTCCTTGTGATCCTATATGGCAGCAATATTGGAAATACCTTTGTCTTCAAAGAACTAAAGGTGAGTATCACCCTGGGGACAACAAAGAAGCACATTCCTGGTATAAGTATGTTGCAGCATAAAAACAACTAGGAATGTTGAGGAAGAACAGAAGTAGTGAATGATATCAAGGAATGGTATGAAAAGAAGATAGGGTGGTCATGTTGTGAGAGTGAGGAAGGCTTCCAACATATTCTGTAAACCCCTTGGGTTGAACTTTTGGGAGCACCTAGATGAGAGAAGCACAGGTTTGGATGGAATAAATGGATTATAACCTGCATCATTGTGGGAGCTCCAGAATCAGACAAGGAGGCCACACACGTTTGAGCATTTTGAGTAAATTTATAGTGGACTGCATGGCCGTGAAATCAAATCAATAAGCACTCAAGTGTCTATTTTATGTTAGGTGCTACACTGGGCTCTGGCTCTCGGGGTTACAAAGAAAGGCAAAAACAGTCCCAGCTCAAAGAGCTTGCTATCTAATAGGGGAGACAATATGTGAACAACTATGTGAAAACAAGGGCATTTAAAGGAACAATTGAAGATTATTTCAGAGGAAAGCAAGGAGGCAGAAATAAGGAGGGAGAGCATTCCAAGCATGAAGGACAGACAGTGAAAATGCTTGGAGTCTGGAGATGGAGGATCTTGTGCTAGGCAATGCCAGAAGACTGGTGTCACCAGATTGGGAGGGGAGTTAGGTGTAAGAAGGGGTGAAGTTATGAACAGCTTGAAAACCAAACATAGGATTTATATTTGATCCTGGATGTTAAGAGCCACTGTAATCTGCTGAATAGAGCATGACACGGTCAGTTCTACACATTAGAGAGATTGCTTTGATATATGAGTGGTGGACAGACTGGAGTGGGGAGAGACTTGTGGCAGGGAGACATTCCCAGAACAAGCTCTTCATCAGCCACATTACTAGACAAAAACAATGACAGTCTAATCACTGCCAAGGGAAGCAAAAACAACAACAAAACCCTGAAATTGTCACAACTACTTGAAATATGTTCCACTATTGCCCTTAGTGCACACTATGCCTTCAGATAATAGGCAATAATAACATTTTTTTTTTCTTAAAAGCCATCACTTCTTTTTTTCCTTAAAATAAAGTGGGCCACCTATAAAAACTTCCATATCTTTATCCTTTAAAAAAAACCCAAAACTAGTAACACAATTTTTGACTGGTTTAACTTGTGAGAAGAACTGGTTGATACCAAGGAAGGTGGAAATTTACCAACTCAAATTCAACAAAAACTTTTTGCAGACTTGATAGATGGATTTGAAAAATAAGTATCATAATTTAGTAATTACTTCTTTCATTGGAAATCTACATCTCTTTGAGAGGTCCTTTTTTCAGCCATGACAACAATTAAAACTAGTATAAAAATAAATTGAATTTAGAACTAGACTATCACTGAGTACTGAATCAAGATTTTAAAAATAATAAAGTATAGTTATATTATTCTCACTAAAACAGTATTATTAATAATTTTAGTCAGCAAATTTTTTGTACCATTAACAAATGAATAATTCTTTTTAAAATCTTATTTCAGTTTTCTTTTTGAAAAATTTATATTTTTGTAAGGTTTATAATATAGAAAGAATAGTGGTTTAGTAGCATATATATATATTTTATAAATAATTACAATGTATACAAACATGTATACATATATTGAGGAGGTATATGATCAAAAAACTTTTACTGATAAGGATACACATTCAAAAAACCAACTCTAGCTGATGAAACCTTATCTATCCTTTATGATAGCTTCACCTTTTCCTATCCATGAATGAATAAAGCATTTACTCAGTGCTTACTATTGACAAAGCACTTGCTAAGTTCTGAGAGTATAAATAGAAAAATGAGACAGTCCCTGCTCTCAAAGAGCTCACATTCTAATGAGGGCAACAACATATATGGAAGCCTAATCTTCTCAGCCTGAAGTTGACTTCCTCTCCTCGGATCTCTCATATATTTATCATTTATATTCTATTTTGTACTTTATTTGTAGGTATCTATAATCTCCTTTATTAGACTCTAAGTTTTCCCAGTGCCTAAAATAGTATACTGCACAAATAAATGTTTGTTGAATGAAAATTAATAAATCTTACTTATACCTAAAGTCATCTGGCATTTAATACTGAAAGCTTAGTAAAGTAATAAAGTAAATTATGAGGAGCACACAGAAAATCCATCCTTCATATAAAGCTACAGAGAGAAATAGAGAAGACTTAGTTGGTTCAGCATGTCTTCACTAAACCTTTGCAAAATCTAGGATCTCTTGAGAGTTTTTACTTCTACAGCAATTTTTTCCTCTTCTAAATTCTATCATAAAAGAGCAAAAAAAGAGAAAAATAAAACAGAAATAAGCTCTGTTTGCAGATCTGTACTGTGTTCATGCAGTCTAGGGGAGAATGTAGTAAACAAAGTTTCTTCAACCATAAGTGATGCTTAAAGGAAAATTAAATCACTGAGTGATGCCAGAACTGATTATTCTACTGCACTTTAAAAGCAAAAGGCTGCCGTCTATGAGCCCAAAGTGGTTTCATATGGACAGCCACAGTTGTGGTTTACTCTTGAAACTGTAACCTGTCAAATTAGAAGCAGGCAATGTCTTAGGCCTTTAACGGTTCCACTTTCTACTGTCTACAGTCAAGTTTTGTCTACAAGTTCAGCCTTGCCCTACCCCCACCCTCCCAGCTACAGTGTTTGTTATTTGGACAAGGAGCATCTCAAGGCTATTCTTTGTTATCCAGTCAAGAAAGGCTCATAAAATAAGAAAGCAAAGTTTCATGAAATGACTAATCTAATTTGCATGGCCTTCCTTGAGCTGAATTAGTTTTCCAACTACTGAAGATGGCCATGAATATGGTGGTTACCCTGTCCACACTGTGTGTGTGTGTGTGTGTGTGTGTGTGTGCGCGCGCGTGTGCGCATGTACATGCATGCATTAACTGTACACCAAGGCAAAGAACCTTACATGTGCATTTGTGGTCTACCCGGTAAATCTGAGCACTGCTGTGAGTTCACTGGCACCTTGTTGACTCATCACTTTCCAGAGTAATAGCATCCCATTATCAGGAGTTCAGTGTTTGCTAAGGGGCTCTCAGGTTCTGTTCTTCCTCTGACTATGGTGGAATGCCTTTCCAGGCAATGGGCTTAGTTAATAGAGATTTTCCAGACAAACCTGAACAGCTATTTGTTCAATTTCACTAATGCTCACAAGTATTTGCTAAACATTCCTCAATACTCGGCAGTGAAAAACAAATGCAAAATAGTGCGGAAGCTCACAACACATTTTGCTGGCTTGAAAATATAATTTTAAAAAAATGTTTTAAAAATAAAGCATAAACAATATTTTCTTTCTGGATAATGCATCACAAATGAAACCATGCCACTAAACAATCATATCCTGTTTAGGACATAATGACATCAGAAATATGTGTTTATCATCTGCTTTGGACAACTTAGCATGTTTTTGGCCCAAGGCAAAGTGGAACTAAAACCATTTGCAGTTGTCCAAAACCAAGATAACCACACATTTCTGAGGTAATTGATACCTAAAAGGAACACTGCCTTTAGATCACAGTTCATGATCTAAGCATACTAATTCTTTAAAGAAGGTTGTTAAAGTTTATAAAGCATGTATGTCTATTGGACTTCCTCCAAAACTTAACATGGGATAATTATATTCTACTGCACAGAGAAACTATGATAAAGTAGGCAACTTAACACAATAGCCAACCATCTTTTGGGGGGCTGGCATTACCTTGTTTTCCCACTTAAAAAGCAGGACAAAATCAGTGATTTCTTGAAGGCAAAATTATAATAATAGCAATAAGAACGAATATGTCTTATATCTGTGAGATGTGCCAACAAAATTAATCATGATGAAATTCCCCTGGGATAAAGAAAAGGAATAGTATCAGTCAATTTTATAGCTGAGGAAACTGAGCAACAGATGCCCAGCCATTATGAGGACAGAATCGAGCCTTTAGTTCTGTAGACACGCTGATATCTAGAATTGCTGTTAGCAAATAGCTATCACTAACTTGGAATTACAGCAATATACAACATATAAAGCAGAGAAAGATGGCTGAGCGCATAATTTCAAACTCTACCTGAAAATTATTTTTTTCACGATATACACCTATACCTAAAGTGATCAAATTCATCTTTGTGTGTGTTTTTTTAAATTATTAGGTTAAAAAAGAAGATGTACATTTAAAAAATGGTCATTAATGAACCACAATGCAGACTATTCACAGTGACAAGAGAGTCAGTACATTTTTCTAAGAAAAAGAACAGGATGGAAGCCATAAGTCCTGGGCTCACCATTTTCTTTCTGTATTCCCATAGGTAAATCATTTTATTTTTCTAAACCTCAGTTGCATCATTTACAAAATGAGGGTGGGGTAGGGAAATGGAAAGTCCCTGTCCAGCTCTAATATTTTATGACATCTTTACATTACCTTTTACATAATATCTGTTTTTTTAAAGGAAAAAATGAATAAACTTGTTTGATTAACAAAAAGGACATTGATATAAGAAATCTTTTCTTCAAGATCAACAGGAGATGTCTTCTATGATTAAAGCAAGATAAAAATGCAATTATTTTTCATCTAGGAAAATGTGAAAGAATGACTTAGAGAAAAAATAAGAAAAAAAGAGTGAAAAGGGAAAAGATAAAGTGAGAAGTAAACATAAGCAGATCATAGGTTGGATGAAAAGATAGATGAAGACTATAAATGAAAAGAGGATTGAGGAGTAGCAAGAATAACAGAAGAAAATAACAAATGAGAGAAAGCTAGACTGAGATAACTCATACTGTAAGGGCAAGAAAGATCATAATGGGATGAAAAAGGAAACAGGAAGATTTTTTTCGATGCAATCTAAAAATAAGATATGAGCAAAATAGAAGTATCAAGGAAAAACAGAGACAATCTCAGTACTTCTAAGTCTGTATATGCATATACATAAGACTTTGTAAATCTTCAACCATGCTATGGGAACAAACATGAATGGATGTGTGAGGAGGAGAAATGTCTACGCATTGAAAGGGGAAGGCCTACACAACCATCTATCCTATCTACCTATCTATCTATCTATCTATCCATCTGTCTATCTATCTGCTAAGAGTAGTTAGAAATATTCTACTAACTAAAAACAGAGCTAGCCACGTTACTCATATGCACACAAGAAAGGAACATAGGCAGTAGTTGATAAAATACATTTTAAATTCTCTTGGATGCAATTCTTTGCTTTGAAGAAGTTAAGCAAAGGGAGATCATTATTTTTCCTTCAGGATGGCATATGGAAAATTAATGACAATACAAAGATGATGAAAGAAATCAGTGAAAAGGAGGGTAAGAAGAAATAAAGAAGAACAGGGGTAGAGGAAGAAAGAAGAGAAAGCAAACAAAAAAGAATGAATGTAAACAATCAATTTCTGGCTCAACATTAGGCCTATCAATACACATACTATAATAGGCTGGATATAAGGAGGGAAGAAAAGAGAAAACACTGTACCTCCATTCTTTCTTGCTTAATGTCATCAATCTCATCATCTTCAAACATAGCCAAGAGTTCTCCTGTCTGATCGATAGAGTGGAGGAAGTCTTGGGCTATTTTCTGCCTTTTGTTGACATTGCTACTGCTGCTGAATTTGTCTTCATGTAGATAAGAAAAGAAAACAAAGATAATTTTGTCAGCAACTCTGAAAAACAAAATCAATTATTCCATATGGAATCTGTACATAATCCTCTTGGAACTGAATCAAATGAATTTTACAAAGGAGAATGCTCTTGTCTTTCTCCTAAATCAGTGAACAGGAATCAAAAGCACTGGCTTCGTTTCTTGTTTTACACTCTTACCTTGGAAAAAATCAGTGAGTGTGTTGAGTTCTCGTCTACAAAATGGTGACAACATGACCTGCTACCTATTTACCTTACGGGGATATGAAAAGTATTAATTGCATAAGTCTGCAGAACACTTTGCTCCTTGTTTTTTTTTTCTTTTGTTGTTGTTGCTGTTATTATTTTGTCCAAATGTAAAGCTCAGTTCTTACCTATAGAAAAGTCTTTACTAGTAAAGCTCCCTGTGAGCCTGTATATAGATGAAGAATCTACATGAACATGGAGGTAATGCAAAATGTAGCCCTGCCTATCTTCAGATTTGATCTGTCTAATCCAAGTAGGGTAGCACAGTCAGTTCTGTAACATTTCACTGGTTTTAAGGCTCAGGGTCATTGGATCATAGATGTCGAATTAGAAGAGACCTCTGAGAGTTGTGTCCCACCAATTCCCTACACTGGGTCCTTTCATTTTACAGATGAGGAAATTGAAGCCCACTTCAGGCCTCACAACTGAGGAAATTAGTGAAAACCATCATTTGGACTTTGCTCTTTCTTAACTCTTTTCTGCTGCTCCAGAAAGCAGCAATGTAGGCAGAAATTAAATGAATGTGGCAAAAACTTGAAAAAAAGAGATACATTAAAATTTATGATTGTGCTAAACTTGTTTTCTGGCTGGGCAAAGATAATATTAATACTAAGGAAAAGGTGGTCTTCTACTTACTAAGTGTCCAGGATTAAAAAGGATACCCAAAATCTGTAAGATAAGGGAAGATGATTTCTAAGGAAGCCTTTCCAAATCTACTCTTGTGTGAGTTAAAAAAGAATAATAGGTAGCATTTAAAGTGCACCTTAATGATTAATAAATCACTCTCCTCATAACAACCATGTGTTGGGGAAATGACAAGTAACATTCCTATTTTGTAAATGAGGAAACCGAGTTTCTGAGAGGCTAAGTGAATTGCCCCAGTGGTCACAAAGTTAGTCTGGGGTAAGATTAGGTCCCTAATTTTTCCTTAAACTAAGTCTGGTATTTTTTCCTTCATAATGTAAATCCATGACTGATCCAACTGTGATCTGGAATAAATTCATTCATTCAAACATATTTTTAAAATTTCTGTCCATGGCTGATATATGTGAGGTCTGTTATATCTGGTGTTCAAAAATTATTGGCATTCACCAGATTCGTGAATTGTTTTTTAAACTGAAAAGAAGATCTGACCTGTTTTGCTTCAAAGTTAAAAGAAGTCACATATGCAGAGAAAAAGATAATCCTGCATTTCTAATCTTCTTCAGTTTTTCCAATGGCATCACCCAAGGATGCATTTATCATAAAGACTGGCTCATATCACTTCCATGTGTTGTACTGTTAATATTTTATAAAATAATAAGTCAGGTGGGGCTTGAAGAAGGGGACTGAACTCCGTAATCTCTAAGGTTCCTTTCTGCTCTAAGATTCCATTATTCAGTAATAAAAAGTTAATAAGTGGACAATCTTTACCTTAAATACTGAGATCAGAGGTTAGTTTGTATATATTTAATATCTCTCTGTAAGACTTCTAAATTACAAGATTCACCATATACCTAACTTATAAGTGGTGACAATTAGAAAAAAAAACTTAATGTGGTAGGTTTAGAGGAGAATCAACAATGGATCTATCTCTACTCAGTCTATAATAGATCTATACTCTAGAAGAGAAAGGATGTTAAAAATTGTAAGGGTATGAGAGGAACAAGAGCTCCTGGGTAAATTAAAAGGGATAAAACCTGTAGCAAGGGGAAGCTTTGTATGCATATAATTTATTTTAAGGGGTACCTGGGTGATGCAATGAATAGAACACCAGGCCTGGAGTCAGGAAAACTTAAGTTCAAATCTGGCCTCAGATACTTCCTAGCTGTGTGACCCTGGGCACATCACTTTACCCTGTTTATCTCAGTTTCCTCATCTGTAAAATGAGCTGGGAATGGCACACCACTCCAGTATTTTTCTTTGCCAAGAAAAGCCCAAATGGGTTCATGCAGACATGACTGAAAAAAAAAAAAAAACAGTTATTTTACAGAGGACAAAGAACACTTGTAAGAAATTGGAAGGGAATCCAGCTACATTTTATTTTACTAGTTCTAAATAATTCAATTTGATTAAAAAACATTTATTAAGCATTTGTTGTGCACAAAACACTATTCTAGGGACATTAAAAATAGGACTAGTCTCAACCCTCAAGAAACTTTTATCTTACTGGAATGTCAGGTTAATTAACAGAAAAACTAATATAAATGAATGGGAATAGAAAGAACATAGAACTAGAAGTCAGAAGAATACCGGATACCTAAACATCTTCCATCGCTAGTCTGTTACTAAATAATATGACCCTTAGGTAAGTCATAACATCTGTCTGGACTTCTATTTTTTCTACTGTAAAAGAAGGGTGTTTGGTGAGATGACCTCTAAGGTCCCTTTAAGGCCCAAAGTCCTAAGATTATATATCAGAATTATTTTTAAAAGGTAGGCTATGGGGGTTGGAGGTGAGGTGGGATTGAGTGGAGAAAGAAACATGGTGGTATATGTCTGGGGTCCTGCTACAGGCATCTGGGCAGCTAGGTGGTTTAGTGGACAGAACAATGGGCCTAGAGTTAGGAAGATCTGAGTTCAAATCCAGCCTCAGACACTTTCTAGCTGAGTAACCCTGAGCAAGTCACTTAACCTCTGTTTGTATAATGATGATAATAATAGCACCCACCTCATACGTTGTTGTGAGGATCAAATGAGATAGTATTTGTAAAAAGTGCTAAGCAGAGTAGACATTACATAATTACTTATTTCCCTCCCTCCACCCTGCGCTCCTTCATTCCTTGCTGAGGAAACTAAAGCTGGTGGATTGTTTGAGCTTGGGAGTTCTGACCTACAGTAGGGCTAAAGACAATCAGATATCTATACTAAATCTGGCACCAATGTATTGGGTACCAGTAGGCCACCAGGATGCGTAAGGAGTGGCCAACTGACTCAGATTAGAAAAACAGAGCAGGTTAAAGCTTCTATGTTGATTAGCTGTGAGACTGGGCCAATCAATGGCTGATCAGTGATGGCTGTGCTTGCAGTCTGGGACAAGACACAGGAATTGGGGGAAGAGGAGAGCAGAAGGGAGGGGAAAGAGAAGGGAAAGGAAGGAAAGGAAAAGGAGAGAATGGTAGAGGATAGGAGAAGGTGAAGAGGAAAGGAGGGTAGGGTAGGGTAAAGGAAGCAGTTATTATTTCCAAGTATGTATTATTACACAAAACAATGGCTAACAAAATATTGCCTATCAGAGAGATTAAATATTTGGTTAGAATGAATAGACAAAGGTGACTTTTGATTGGCATACTAATCTTTTAATATGCAAAAGATGCCATTAAAAGAAGTTTTCTTAAATAAATTAATAATTCTCATGTCTTTTTTACTCTATTAACTGGTTCAAAATTTCCTTCCCTCTCCATTTAATAGAATGATTAGCACTGAAATGCCAGACTTAGCACTACCCTCCTTCATGTTTAAATGATCATGGTCTCCAAATTGGTGCAGTTCAACTGAATGAGAGTTTCCTACATAGTTTCTCGAGAAAGAAATACATTGATTTATCTGAGACTGGTTATGGCACAAATTTTCAAAAACAAAGGATATTGAGATAACTAGTAGCCAATGTAAATGATGGAGCACACTGGAAAAGAGGGAGAGGAGGATGAAATAACTGCATTTTAGTGAGAAGGTCACTTGGAGATCCATTGGTTGCCTGCTTCAAAGGTTCCAGACAGCTTGAGCTGACACGTTGGGAGACTCTTAGAAGCAGGTGAGTCCCAGAATCATGGAAAGAGTACTTTATGTGTTATATAAATAAGGTATTGTTTCCATCATGTTATTTAGTGGAGGGTGTGGGCGAAAGAGTACACCTTTGTTAAGGAATTTTCTACCTATGGCTGCTCAAAAAATCTACTTTTTAAAGGAAGTTGAACATTGAATGATTGTCCCTCATAGCAAAAAGGTGGGGAAATAGAACAGAATACTGAATACATTGTCAGATATAGATATCTTTAAGGTGTTTTGTTTTTTTTTTCTTAAGTGACAAGGTGGAATTCCTTCTGAATGGGGAGGGAGGAGAAATGACTGATGTAAAGACAAAAGACATCAATAAAATCTAATTAAAAATATACCTTCTAAAAATAAATTATTCAATAACAAAATGAAAACAAAAAAGAATGACCTTGTAGCTAAAGAAAAATTAGTTTTATGAAGCAAAGGTTGCTAGGAAATTATTTCTCTCAGAGTATGAGATAATCTAATCATTTTCAAAACTGTTAATTTACATGACATAATTTTGCTACCTGATATTCGACTTGGCTCAATAAAGAAATAATTCCTCACGAATTATGTCAGTTTAATAAGAAAGCTAAGAATTGCTCAAAACCTAAATATCTTTATCAAGGCTAATTACTTAATTGATAATTTTTACAACTTCTCTTTGATATATATATATAAAATACATACATACATACATACACACATATATATCCTTGATGGAAGGGTTGATTATACAATCTTACCTAACTGAAAGAAAATTTGAGGATTGATAAGTAAATGGAAGCCTATAAACAAGAGAATCATGACAGTATGAAATAATTTCTGCCTTTATACTAAAATTAGTAAAACAGATATGGAGAAATATAGTATAACGGAAAACATCTTAGACTTAGGAATCAGAAGATCTGGTTCTAGTGCTAGTACTAGAGGTCTGTCCTGTCTCCCCAGTCATTAATAGCTCTGTGATAGGGGGTGAGCTTTCTCACTGCCCCCCCCCCCCATTTCCTCATCTGTGATATAAGAGAATTGGACTAAATGCCTTTTAGTCTCTGGTGCCTTCCAGCTATATATTCATGATCCTCCAACTAGATAACCTGTAAGATCCCTTCAAGCTTTAAATCTATAATACTAAGATGACTTTTATAACTGTTATAATTAGAAACATGTCTATTAGATATGTGTGTGTATATATATATACACACACAAACATACATATATATACATATATATGTGTGTGTATATATATATATATATACTTTCAAATGATTAAACTTAGAGAATCATAGTATGTTAGATGAAAGGGATCTTAAAGATAGTTGAATCTCATCTCTTTATTTTACAGATGAGGAAACTGAGACCCAGAGAAGGAAACATTATATAGTAGAAGGAGCATGAGATTTGAAGTCACAGTCAGAACTGTAATCAGGTTAGGGCAAAGTCCCTTTACACCAAAATTTTAAAATAATGATTTTTAAGTTTGTACAAAAAATGTCATTTTAATATTTTGACAACACATTTACTCCTTCAGTAGTTCAATAAAACCAAGAAAAAGTCAAGTGAACCTAAATGCGGCATCTAAAAGTGTTCCCCAGAAATATCTAAGAGTTAAGGTCATGTTGGTAGTAAATAGTGGAGCCAAGACTTAAATTCAGATGGTCAGACTCCAGATTCTGTCCGTTTGATTTTCCACTGTTAACTAATTCTAAATTGTTCTTTAAAATGGAATTGAGTTAGTAGGAAGAAAGGTAAATTTAAAAAATTATACCTTATGTATCCCTTTAAAACTTCAAATAGCACTGGAAGAGTATAACAGTCAGACATCAGAATGAAGTGACTTTAGATTCCAGTTATTTCATAAAATATGTCCAGTATCATTGGTAATAACTTAACAAATGTCTATTCAAATGAATTCAAAGGCTGACATATACACATTTTTGTTCATCACAGATGCCACATTAGCATTATACATACTGAAATCAATTATCCTTTCAATAAACACCAATTTCCTAGTTCCACAAATTTCTGAGACTAAGCAGTTCACTTATCATTTATAGGAAGAATAGAAATATTTCCATTTCTGAAGTCACTTAATCAGAAAATATTAAGTTTAAACTGCTAAGTCAGTATTTTGAAGGTTCTTAAAGTATAATATCTTAAAGTACATACATATATAAATCACATACACATTATATTTATAGTATATAATGTATATATTCAAATACATATGCAGAAATTAATCAAATGAGATAATGTATATAAAACACTGAAACTATAAAGAACAATTAAATGTCAGCTATTATTACCATTATTATATGTGTATATGTGTATATATATGTATATATGTGTGTATGGTATATATGTGCATGCATACATAAGATGTGTATATAATTACCTTCCAAAAGATCATCCTCCTCTATACCTTTGACAATCTTAGATTTGTAATCTCGGAAAAACATATATTTCAGCAGTCTTTTAAGCTTTTTCTATTAAAGAAAAATATAAACCAATTAGGAAAGATTACACAAAGTATTATATTAATGATTATAAACTAATTCAACTAAAATAATTATTACGTGCCTGTTATGTGCAATATGTTTGGTACATATATAAGAAAATGAAATGCTAGCAAAAACTATTAAGATTATTAAGATAAATACAATTAATGAACCTGCATGTAATAATCATTTACAGTAATGTGTCTGACTCATCATACATAATGTAAAAGGACACAAAATAACCATTAAAATTTCATCTATCCTTAAGTGTTAATGATATGATGGTTTACTTAGAAAATACCAGATACAATTTGAGACAATAAGTTCAGCAAAATTACAAGTTATAACCTCCCCCAAATCAATATCATTTCTATATAGTAATAAAATCAAAGAAGCAATAATAGAACGGGAAATCTCACTCTAGATAACTACAAAATGGATAAAATATGTGGGACTCAAGCTATTAAAGCACACAAAATACTTATATAGATTCAATTATAAAGTGCTCCTTAAAGAAATGAAGAACAACTTAAAAATCTGTAAGAATAATTAGTGCTCATGGCTGGGCCATACCAACATAATAAAAACAACAACATTAATTTAGTTTTAATGTTATACCAATCAAATTATCAAAGGGACACTTTATAGAACTCAATGAAATAATGAAATCAATTTGGAAAAATTAAAGATCAAAAATACCAAGAGAAATAATGAAAAGAGATGAGGATAAAGGAGACTTCACTTCCAGTATATAGTGCTTCTAGATCTCAAAATATATTATAAAGCAACAGTCATCAAAACCATCTGGTATTGGTTTAAAAAGAGAGGTAGATAATGAAACAACTAGACAAAGGAGAATCTAAAACAATGTAACTCAATAATCCAGTGTTTGATAAGCCCAGAAAACATAAATTACTTAGGAAAGAACTTCCTGTTTGATAAAAAAAAAATGCTGGAAAAATTAGAAAGCAGGTTGGAAGAAATTATGCTTGGCTCAACACCTTGCCATATTCCATAACATATTCTAATGAGATTCATGACCTTAATATTATATTAAAGATTGTACTATAAAAAATTAGAAGAGAAACAGATCATATACTTTTCATAGCTATAAGTAAGAGATGTATTCTTAACCAAACAAGGAATAGAGGCAATTCGAAAAGATAAAACAAATAACTTTTATTATATGAAACTGAAAAGATTCTATACAAAGAAAATGTACCTAAGGATAAGAAGGAAAGTGATCAAATGGGGGAAAAAAACACTATTATATCAAATTTCTCTGACAAGGGTTGGTATCAAAATATATAAACAATTAACATACATGTACATATACATATACATATATATATATGTCTCTACCCAAAAGCAAGTCCCCAATAGATAAACAAAGGATATGAAGAAAAGAATTACAAACTATTAAGAACCATATTAACGAATGCTCCATATCACTAATAATAAGAAAAATGCAATTCAAAACAACCCTGAGGTTTCACCTTGCACCCTAAAAACTGGCAAAGATGACAAAAGATGGGAATAATAAATGTGGGGGGGGGCTTGTGGAATATAGACACACAAGTGTATTATTGGTGGAACTGTGAATCAGCACAACCACTTTGGAAAACAATTTGAAATTATGCAAATAAATTGACTAAAATGTTTGTCCTCTTTTGATCCAGAGATTCCATTTTTAGGCTTATACCCCAAGCAAGTAATTGATAAGAACAAAGGCCAAATATACAACAAAATATTTATATTTTTGTGGCAGCAAAGAATGGAAATGAATTGGATTTCTATCAATAAGAGAATGCCTAAACAAATTGTGGTACATGTACGTAATGGAATATTACTACATTATACGTTATAGACATAAATTAGATATGTAGAACTACAGAATTTCAGATATGTAAGAAATCTTAGGGCCCATCTAGTCCAATATCTACCCCCCCAAAAAGATTCCTTCTATAATTTACCTGAGAAGTAATCATGTAGCCCCTGTTTAAGAACCTCACATAAGGAAAGAATACTTTATTATTAATGAATTCTATAGAACAAATTGGGAATTTTTCTTTCTGTTCCTGCCTGTACCTCTATGGTTCAAGGCAATTACTTATAAAAACAGTCTAAGAATTTCCTAGAAAAACCGTCTTTAACCACTATTTTTAACTTAGGATTTTTTTTTGTTCTTTTTCTCCTATAACTGTATCTTAGAAAAGATTCTAGTTGATGATACCTGGTTAGAATCATAGACCCTAAAAGGGCTGGGGAGAGGGGTGTGGTGAGTGTAAACAGGTTGTTACACATTACAAACAAGATCAGATAGGAAAAATAGCATATCATCAAAGAAATGTAAGACTGGCAAAGATGGGCTGGTCACAGTGTAAGAATGAAAGGACAACCAATGGACAATCCGTGAGCTTCACTAGGTAAATAAAGAGAAATAGAGGAGGTCTTGTTCTGGTATGCTGAATAGATTCCCTCTGATGAAGTAATGGGGGAACATGGACAGGAATCACATAGATGAATAGGCATGGGTGGAATACAAGCTGCATCATTGGAGGATATACCCACATAGGGGAGAACACTGGAGTACTCTCATACTTTTTTGTTAGAAGGAGTATATTCTGTGAGAAGGAACAGGAGAAAAAACAATACAAACTAAAATTGTGACATGACAACAGGCTGGTAATAATTTTACTTGAAACATATTTTTGATCTACATAGACATATGCAAACTTAAAGAATATGTTACACGAACTTTCAGTCCTTTCACTTTACATATTAAAAATAAAAATCCCTGAGAAGAAAATGCTAGCCTTCTTGAATCCATTTTTCTTGGTCATTTAGAGAATATATCTACCAAAAAGGAAAATGTAGTAAAAACTACACAGCTCTGTATGTCAGTGTGGAAAATCTTGGGCTATACCTATGTAGCATTTTCTTGGTTTAGGTTGGTAAACTAATGGTCTTCTTTTGGATCTATTATCACTTGTCATCTACTGTCTCAGTGCAAGGCACAGTCACCCTGTGTGTGGTTTTAGAAGCATCATCTTTGGCACCCAGAAATCCCTGCTTGACTATGTAGGGACTTCTGTTGACGACAGTCAATGTTAAAATGCATAATGCTTTAGAATTTACAAAATGCTTTCATACATATTACCTTAAACAATTCTTATAACATTCCTAGGAGAAGGGCAGGTATTATTACTAGTCCAGTTTTCTCACGTGAGGGAACAAAAAAAAAAAAAAAGCCTCCTGGAGGTTTAAGTGATGTGTCTGACTAGTGAGAAATGGGATGAGAATTCATGGTTTTCACATCCATTGTTCCTTTTATGATCCAATGAAGCCCGGATGATGTTGTGGCCTCCTGCTTAATAAAAGAGATATGGCAGCAGATTTTAGGTCCTTTGGCATGGACGTGGCATAAAGCAGTTGCTCCACTATTCTGAGTTGTGAAGAGCTATACAATTCCAACAACTTATACCATGGTGGTGAAGATTTTTAAAGTAGAAGGAAGGAATGTTATACATGTTTGGAGATCTTTCCTCAAGGCATGGAGCATGAAGAGAGGATTCCAGAGGTACCGACATCATTAGTCCTTTCTAGAAGAAGTATAAGAAGATTGGCCACTATCCTAGCCCTCCTTGATCCTCTTTGCTCAGAAGACCAGTATACTCTTCTTGGGCAGTGGAAGGACACTGTCTGCTGTTGTTGTTTGTCCTTACTTTTCAAGAAATACAGTGATATCAGGAAGGTGATGTCATGACTTGTGAATGAATTGGCTTTAAGTGAGACAGGGCTATGCAAAGTCGCCAACCTTTCTCTACTCTGGAGCTATCTAGGTCCAGTGGCAAGATATAGATCAGGACGACTGGAGATGGCCCAGGATGCAGTGAGAGTCCTGGGCCTTTTTAAGCTAAGGGCTTTACCAGGTCTCAGTTTGTATGAAGTAATGACCATTCAGTGATTAAGCCTAGGTAAAAAATGAGGCAAAGAATTTACCTAGTAAAAAAAAAAATCAATCCGAGAAGGGAACTCCCTCAGGGTTTCTGGCCAAACAGAAACAGCTGCTATTTACGCTCACTCTGAGCCATCAGAACCTAAACAATGACCAAATGAGGCTTGGGCTGGGACCTGTTGTTAGCCATCAATGAGAGCCAGACTGATTTGGGGTTTAAGGCATGGTCCATAAAAAAGAAACCCCAAGGCATGGTCCATAAAAAAGCAAACCCCAAGATATCTTTTGAGGTTTCAGCAATCAAAATTTATATTCCCTATCTGGATAAAGGGAAAGGAGGGAGGGGGGGAGTGAAAAGAAGGAAGGAAGGAAGGAAGGAAGGAAGGAAGTAAAGAGTTGTGTTGCCCAACTGGAACTGGTCAGTTGGGTCCCCAGTGAGGCAGCTACTACTTCTAACAGCTTGTTTGTCCTTGGTTCTCGAAGAGGACCATGATATCAGGAAGTTGATGTCATTATTTGCAAGTGAATTGGGCAGTGGAAGAACACAACTCTACAGAATGCACTGACCTTAAAAAAATTTAATGCTACAAGTAGATTTGTATTCTGGTAGCAACTAAGTTTGATTGTCTTGAGAAATTTACCATGATTGTAAGATTTATTATAATGAGAAGTGGGGAAAGGCATTTGATGGGGAATATCTCTGTATTAATCAATTAATCTTGGGATTAAGTATTCTTTGATTAAGTATTCATGACTTGCCATGACTTTGACATGGTATGGTTACCATGATTCTGGATGCTCTTCTTTGGTGAGAGAAATGGTGCTCACTTAGAGAGTGGCCAATGAGGCAGCTTAGTGAAGAAAGAGTGATGGACTCACAGTTAGGACAGATCTGGATCTGAATCTTGTCTCTAAAACTTTTTAGCTATGTGGCCATGTGCAAATCACTTCACTTCTCTGAAGCTCATTTTCCTGATCTGTAAAAAGGGGGAAATTGCACTGGTAAGACCCTAACTTGCAGGGTTCTTATGAGGAAGTAGAATGCCTTGCACATAAATGTTTGATAACCTGAACCTTAAAATGCCATGTAAATAAATGTCAGATGTTGACAGAAGAAAGGAAGAAAGATGGCTTACACACAAAAAGGTTGCTGAACAGGAGATGAACAAGGAAAAAATAAAAAACCTAGGAAAAACACAAGGAGTGACTCAGGTTTCTCCAAAAGGTAAACATTTCTTTTATTAGGGTGATACCTATTTTAGTGCACTATGGTTGTTCAATAAGAATTCATATATTTCAGTCTTTCAGACAAAATGCTTTATTTGAAGTATTAACACTAGGGTTTTTTCAGTCTGTCAATTGTGTAAAAGGCTGATTTCAAAGTATTAAAATCACACATGAGTATATATTGAAATTATTCAAGGCTTACACAATTTATTATCATAATTAAAAATGAGAAAATTATTTTAACAGATTAAAATTAAGATCATAAGAGCACGGATTCTGACCTGGGAGGGACTTCAGATGTCATCTAGTCCAACTCTCTCTCACTTTACACAGAAGGAAATTGAGGATCAGAGAGCTAAGTCCAAACTCATACAGAGGATCAATAGCAACACTAAGAGCTGAGTCAAGGTACTTTGACTATAAATTCAGCAGTCTTTCCAGTATGTCACACCAGCAAAGATGATACTACAGACATCTGAGCCCTCAAGACACTCACTACTGATGATTTGCTTTTCACGATTTTGGTGACAGTGTATCAGTACCAAAGGAATGCATTTTTTATTATATAGCTAATTGTTATGAGGATCAATAATAATGATAATAATGAGAATGAGAATATTATGAGAAAAATTGTCCTTATAGCTAGTGATAACATGGTCATTGAGAGATGCTAAGAAGTCCTGAGTTGGTGCTGAGAAAACATTACTTTAAAGAAAAAGTGAGTAGATGATTAAAACTCAATTCAGTTTTGACAGAAGTCTTCATGAAAGAAAAATTAGGCAACTAACAACAAGATCATTTTGTACTGCAGGTATAACAAGGTCTAGAACATTCTATTTTGCCATTGGTAACCTCCCTTTAGAAGGGATACTTTAGAGAAGATCATTTTTGTATTTACCTTGTCTTTGCGCATCAAAAAAAGAAGATCTTCAGCAGAAATCACTCTGGCTCCTCGCAGCTGTGAAACCTCAGCCGCTTGCTGCAACTAAAAACAAGAGGGAAATGTGAAATCTACTTTTACAATAAGTGCTTTATTTATTAGGTTAAGATAAAATTGCAGATAAACACAAAGCAGGCATGATGTCTTAGGAAAGACAAATTCTAACTTCAAAATGTACCAAGAATGAAAAACCTTTGGGGATATTCAGCAAACACATTATAGCATTCGAAAGCCAAATGTCCTATGTTTTAGGACACCAAAAAATGCAATTAGATTAAACTTATGAGAACACCTGCAACATGATACAATAAACAGAAATCTTTGATTTCTTTCATGCAAAAAAAATCTTGACGCTCAGTTTCCCAAATTGCATTAATGCACCTGAAAATAATTTTATGAAATTTTATCCTTCATACCCATATGAGCAATGGTTTCACTCTGTATCACTCGTTGAATAAGTATATTATTAATCTGAGCTCCCATGCTGGTATGACTTGAAATAGGCCTATTCAGAAGTTAAAAAGATCAACAAAAACAGTAGCTGTTTCTAATATCCAAAGGAAAAAAAGTACTTTTAGTTTTGGCAAGTCTTCAGTGGGCAAAGGATTCAGTCCATAAATCATAATACTGGACTGCATTAATTTCTTTCCACACTAATCACACGCACACAAAAAGTTAACTGTATCTGGAATGCACAACACAAAACATACTGCATAAAAAGTTACAGATTCCTCCCACCCCCAAATGCTCACTTGAGCCTTTACTGCTACAGAGACTAGAGTTTTCAGGAATTCAGAAGTCCTAGAAATATAATCTTACTTGAAACTGACCTGGAAAATATAAGAATGTGAAAAATGATAGTTCTATTTTTCTGGCAAAGGCAAAATCAGTTTCTTATTCTGATTAGTTTGAGGGAACATAAAATGGTTATACTTCCATCTGAAAAAAATCAAGATGCTGGAGAAAATGCTACAAAAATGCATCTGTAATTTCTTCCAAATTTGATCATACCATGCTGATTGTACCAAACCCACTCTATCCAATCTGAAATTACTGTAAAAATATTTATATTCAAAAGCTATCCCTGAATGCATCTGTTTCTGAAAGTAAT
The DNA here is from genome assembly GCF_900497805.2 of Vombatus ursinus. Lineage (NCBI taxonomy): Eukaryota > Metazoa > Chordata > Mammalia > Diprotodontia > Vombatidae > Vombatus > Vombatus ursinus. The sequence goes on along the minus strand of NW_020954604.1, from coordinate 8,632,531 downwards.
ACATCTAACACACGCATTCAACAACATCCTGATGAAAAGCTCTTTAAAAGAGGGTACAATGTTTTTGGTTATCTTACCATTTGTATGAGACCAAATAAAATATCTCTGATGAACAAACACTACTCCACAAGTGTTTAAGTTGTTTTTCCAACTCAGACTCATTCTTCTTCCACATATACAAACTACAAAATAGATTAAGCTCTCAGGGTGTCAGCTACAGCACTTGCTTTCCTGGCTACTGTGGTTGGCACAAAATATGATTCTATCTATATATAGAAATTTATCTTTAACCATCAATCATTTAAAAAGAAATCTTGAAAGAAAGGTTACAAAAAGGAAAGAGAGACTGTGAAAGTTTTGAACAGGAATTGTTTTTTTTTGGGAGACTGGGATTGCTTTTAGGTAAAATTGCTTTTAGGTATATGTGCTTTTTGAACAAAAATATTTTCATCCCTGTGCACAATTCATGCAATCATTCTGGAAAGGAATATAAGTTGTGCATCAATCTTTTTGGCCACACACAGAGTCCCAGGAGGTAGGAATGTCAAGAAACATTTCCTAATACATGGAGTGATGGTCTGAAAATTGGAAAGCACTATACAAATGAGGTGTCATCCTTGCTGTGAGGAAGGTGTTATAACTATCTGACTTAAAATAGCTTCTCAAAATTTAAAACATCATTTCTTACTGTTCATATTTAAATTTCTGTATTTCACAACATCCTAACTGGTAGGATCTATTATATTGGCATTCAGTATTCATCTAATAAATATTACTTTCTGTGTGTAGAGTTCTGTGCATAGCTCTAAGGGGATATTATTCAAAGTTTAGCTAATCTTTGCTCTTAGAGAGCCTCGTCTAGGAGGGACATAAAACAAAAACACAAGTAACTACAATCATATATGACTATATATATGGATATGTACTATGTGACATATCCATATATGTAGACATATACTACATGTGAATCCTTTTAATTCATGTGACTATGGAACTAATATATGACTACAAAATTTATGACTATAATAAGACTATTTTAATAACTACAATAATCTATAACAAGAAAATTAGAGAGGAATAAAATAAATGGTTACATGAGGTCGAGGCCATTCCTGACCCAAGAGTAGGAGTCTGGAGGCAAATAATCAAGGGAGGCTTCCTGCAGGAGGTGGCTTTGACCTGGGCTTTAAAAAAACGGGCAGGAATTCCACAGATGATGATGAGAAGGGAGATAGAGAACACTGGGAACAAAGAGATGAAAGTGTGAAGGTGCTGTGCATGTTCAGGGGACCTTCCAGTTTGAATAAAGTGTAGACTACTGAGAGGCCAATAACATTAGATAAGACTGAAAAGGAAGAGTGACTGCTTGGATTTCAGAAAGTTCTGAATCAAGTTTCTGAGCAAAGGAGTGACAAGATCAGCATGAGAAGGAAAATGGTTAATAAACCAACATAAAAATAATAGCTTATTAATCATGCTTTCAAATGTGGTTATGCATTTCTAGGGGACAGGAATTAGACCTGTGATTTCCTGCCCCTCCCCCAACTGTTAGTGTTCTCCTGAATGAAACGATCACATATTTATTTTTATGTATATTTCTTTTAATACTCATTCCTATACTTGTTATCTTCCTCATTAAACAGTAAGTTCCTTGCAAATAGGGATTGATTAATTCTTTGTATGTGCATTTGCATCATAAGCACCTAGCATAATGCCTGGGACAAAACAGGCACTTGATAAATACTTATTGACTAACATAGGAAATTCCCTTTATCAATGCAGAACAGCACTTTCCTTGAAATTTATAATCTTAGAGAATTGCCTGGAGCACTATGAGTTTGAGACACTTGGCCAGAGTCACAAAGCCAGTTTGTGTTAGAGGGAGAACTAGGACTTGAACCAAGGTCCTTCCTGGCTTCCAGACTGGCTTTCTATCATCATCACCATCATCATCACTAATCATCATCATCATCACTAGCATTTACTTATTTAGTGCTTTAAGGTTTGCAAAGCACTTTATACATGTTATCTCAGTAAAACTTCACAGCAAACCTGGGACGTAGGTGCTATCATTATCCCCAATTTACAAAGGAGGAAACAGAACGAGCCATTAAGTGACTTCCCCAGGGTCATACAGATGACTGGATTGAAGGATTTGGAAACTAAGGTCTTACTGACTCCAAGTCCAGCTCTCTTACCACACTGTCAACCTAGGTGCCTTTATGCATTTATATGCATGTGAATTATTTAAATTAGTACAGGCATCAGTAATATATATCAGGAATATCACATCAAGATTACCAGCAAAACTGCACAGTAGTTTTCTCTGGTGCCCTCAATAATAACTCATGATTTAACAAGGGTTTAAGGTTTAACAATTTTTTTCAAAACCTTTTGAAGAAGGTAGTATGAATTTTATTATCCTCATTTTACATCTGCAGAAACGAGGTTCAGAGAAGCTAAGTGACTTCCTCATGATCACACAGCTACTCAGTGCTAAAACTAGGATAATAAAAATAATAATCTAATTTACATAGCACATTAAGATTTACAAAACATTTTACATACATTATGTCATTTAGTCCTCACAACGTCAGGTAGGTACTATTATTATCAGCACTTAACGATGAGGAAACTGTGTCTCAGAAAGGTAAAGTGATTTGCTCACAATCTAAAAGCTAATAAATGTCATTTTCATTCTGGTTTGCTGACTCCAAATCCAATGCTCCTTCTTCTAGACCATGGGCTCTTCTTTATGAACCATTCTGAACCCATTCTGAAATTACCACCCCTACATCTCACATAGCTCTTTCTTACCCCATTCCCACCCTAGGCAATGTGCCTAGTACTCCAGAATAACTTCCTCTAGTCTATTACAACTATTCAATCGAGTTATTTAACTGATTAAAGTAATTCATATTAAGGTATAAGTGACACAGAAACTCAAATTTCCAGGGATTATTTACGTTTTTTTTTAAACAAAAGAGATTTATTGTGTATCCCTTGCTTACTCCAAGCCACTGCCATCAAAGTCCTTTGCCCCTGTATTATCACAACAAAAAGGCAGCTTGGCATCCATCTTTTGAAAGGTTGTCAATCCTTGTGTTAATGCATTTAATGTGGGGAAAAAAAGCATTATAAACTTAAAACATATCTCCTTGGAATACATGGTGCAATGGACAGAGCAGAAGTCAGGAAGAGCTGAGTTCAACTCTGACCTCAGGCTCTGGGCACTTCACTTAACCCCTATTTGTCTCAGTGTCCTCATCTGTAAAATGAGGATCATAATAGCACTTACCTCCCAGGGTTGTTGTGAGGATCAAAAGAGATAACTGTAAAGTGCTTACACAGGGCCTGGCACAGATTAAGTGCTACATAAATGTTAGCTGTTTTTATTATCATTATCATTATTATTACATTGATATCAAGGAAGACTGTTGGAAACAGCCTTCTGAGAATTATTTACTGTCAAGTTTCATATTCCTGAAAATAGGAGACTAGAAGTAGAGATCCTAAAACAATAGCCAATACAGCATGGTGAATATTTCTGTTAATAATTAATGAAGAATTAGAGCATTTTACAATTTTGTACATTACAAAGAAAGTAGTATACACTGTAATTGTATTAAAAGCCAACAAGCAATGACTGGAGAAAATGACATTTTAAGCTTAATCACTAGTTTAATAACTTTATGAAGTTAAATTTTTTGGCTAGATGGATTAAGGTATATTTAATAGTAACCTTACAGTAATTCTTTTAGCAACTTTAGCAAATTATAGATTTGGTAAAAAGAAGTATTTATTCCACAGTGATTGCAATTCACTTTGTTGAAATTCAGCTTTTGCTTAATAATTTTTCCATTGTTTTCAAAATAAACAAATGGCAATACCCACATTTCAGTAAATGTTTAGCTAAAGGCTAAGAAAAATGTTCACTAACAAACACAAAAATCCCAATTCTTCAATCATATTTAGAATCTTTAGGGCGGTGAGCTCAAGTAGACACACACACACATACACACACACACACACACACACACACACACACACACACACACCCCCACACACACACCCACACCTCCTAAATCATCTGGTATAGGATTCACATCCTGATAAAGGTAGTTAGGAAGGAATTTATCGCTTAATCACTTACTTTCCCAGTCCCTCAAAAAGTACCTTCCAAATTAGTAGCTGAGGCAGAAGTTTGGGACATATTTTGCCAGGAGGGCATCTAATAGGAGGAAAGAACCTGTGGGGAAAGAAGACAGCAAGCAAAGCTATGCCTTTCCTGATACGTGGCAAGAAGCATTAAGCACAAACTAAATGAAAGTTGTGAGTACGATTTCTAAGTTCCTGAGTACACAATCCAGCACATATCCTAGTAACCAGGAGGGTCAGCATGGCATAGCATACTGAAATTATAAGAAGTTCTGGGTTCAAATCATCCCTCTTTCACTGGTAGGTACAGTACTTTAAGGCATAGTACTTTAAGATTTACAAAGAGCTTTCCTGTGAGGAAGACAGCACTAGTAAATTCCCATATTTTTGCAGATGAAGAAACCAATTCTCAGAGAGATAAAATGAAACAGTCATGGCCATGACCAATAAATTTTTTAATGCATCAAGGACTTATCCTATTTCAGCAGTTAACTGGGAGAGTACTATAATATATCTTAAAATCCAGGGCCTTCAAAAATCTGAAAAAAATTCAGCTACATCATCCCACCAATGACTAAGAGAAGCTTCTCTGCAAGGAAAGAAATACTACTATTCTACAAAATAATAGCTCAGGATATTTGAATAAAGTAGGATAAGGTTGAGTTCATTTTAATCACATTTTCCTGAAGAACTGACTTTGACTTAGACTACAAATAGAATCTGAATCTAGCTAAAAGAAAGTGGGATATAATGAAGAGAAAACTAGCCTGGGGACCATAGGACTTGGTTTCTCCTTTCAGCATGGGGACTGACTAGCTACGTGATTTTGAATATATCACACATCACAATACCTTTCAGGTAAAAATAATGATTTATTTTTTCTTAATTTGTTTTTTACTTAATTTCTGAAATTTTACTATTTATCTAAACATTTTTTAAAAATTGAATTCCAGATTCTCTCCTTCCCTTTAGCTCCCTACCCACCCATTGAGAAGGTATGCAATATGATACCAATTATACATGTAAAATCATACAAAATATTTCCATATTATCCCTGTTGCAAAAAAAAAATAAAGCAAGTAAAAAAATTATACTTCAACTTGCATTCAGAGTTCATCAGTTATCTGAAAGTGGATAGCATTCTTTACTATGAGTCCTTTGGAATTGTCATAGATCATTGTATTGGTCAAAGTAGCTAATTCTTTCACAGTTTATCATCATTTCAATATTGTTGTTACTGTATAAACTGTTCTGGTTCTGCTCGCTTTACTCTGTTCATGTAAGTCTTCCCAGGTTTTTTTGAAATTATTCTCTTTGTCATTTCTTATGGCACAATAGTATTCCATCACAATCATATGCCACTTGTGGAACAATGATTTAAATATAAAAAAGAAATCACAAAAAACTAGAGAATAATGGACTTTTATATTTCAAATGGTGAAGATGGGATAAGTTCTTAACCAATATGACTTTGATGAAATTTTAGAACAGATAAATAATATAACATAAAAATCAAGATTTTGTAAAACAAAAACAACTATGCCCAGAATGTGAAAAGAAAGAAAGAGTGCAGAGAATAGTGAAAATGTTTGTGTTAAATATCTGTGATAAAAGTGGAAATATAAAATCTTTAAGGAACTGATACACATTTATTCAAGTGAGAGCCTCTCTAATTATTAGTGGTCAAAATAATTAACCACATGAAAAATGTTCAACATTTCTAATAATTAGAGAAATGTGAATGAAAACCACTCTAAGACTCTAATATCCATCAAAATAGCAAAGATAATAAAATTTGATACTAGTAGACCAGTGTGTATAACAGATATGCTAATATACTATTATTAGTGGAGCTATGATTTGGATTTCTGCAAAGCATTATGTAATTATAAAACAGGAGTTCCAAAAATGTTCAGACTCTTGGACATAGTGGTACTGCTACTCAGATTATAACCTAATCAAATTACTGAAAAGGGAAAATAAGAGACCGATATGTTTAAAAAACAACAACAACAACAACAACAATAATACATTACTAGCAATAGTATTTATAAGTAAAACAATAAAAAAAATCCTACAATTACTCTTCCCCACCCTCCAAAAATGAGAGATACTCAATGATCGAGTAATGACAGAACAAATTGTGGTATATGAATGCAATGGAACATTACTGGGTCATATGAAAAAACAAATATGAGGGGTGGAGCCAAGATGGCGGAGGGAAAGCAGTGACTTGCTTGAGCTCTCCCCCCAAACCCCTCCAAATACCTATAAAAAATGGCTCTAAACAAATTCTAAAGCAGTAGAACCCACAAAAAGACAGAGTGAAACAAATTGCCAGCCAAAGACAGCCTGGATGGTTGATCGGGAAGGTATATTGTGCTGGGCAGGCAGAGGAGCGCAGTGTGGTGTGGGTGCGTAGGCCGCAGCAACCCTGGAGCAGACCTCAGAGGACTGAATCCTAGGCAGCTGTGGTGGTTTCCAGACTTCTCAACCCACAAACACCAAAGACAACTTAGAAGGTCAGTGGAAAAGTCTGTAACTGCGGTGAGAGAAGGAGCTAGGTCTCAGCCACCCCCGGGGCCACGGCTGTTTCCTGAGCTTCTGGCCCACAGACTGGGGGTGAATCGAGTGGCTGATCAGAGGTGGATTGCAAGGATCTCTTTGCCAGTGCTGAGGGAGGAATTTCTTGCTTTACCAGTGCTTGGATCTGGGTCACAGTTCTGAGGGGCGGTCCTGGGGCGAGGAGGAACACTGGTGAGGTGGAGCTTGTTGTAGAGGTGTAGAGGAAACACCTCACCCCTTATCACAGCACCGTGGAAGAACTGAAAATTTTCAGGTCCCTAGAAGTACCTCTGAAAACAGCTATACAAACCCCTGAAGCTTGGGACAGTACATTCTCCACATTGGAAGCAGACTTTTACCTTAACAGAGTTTAAAACTCAAGTAATTGGCCAGGATCATGAGTATGCGGCGCAAAAAGAGTCAGACTATATTATCTTACTTTGGTGACAAAGAAGATCAAAATATACAACCAGAAGAAGACAATGAAACCAAAGCTCCTGCATCCAAAGCTTCCAAGAAGAATATGAATCAGTCCCAGGCCTTGGAAGAGCTCAAAAGGGATTCTGAGAAGCAAGTAAGAGAAGTAGAGGAAAAACTGAGAGTTTTGCAAGAAAATCATGAAAAACAAGTCAACAGCTTGCTAAAGGAGACCCAAAAAAAGACTGAAGAAAATAACACCTTAAAAAATAGCCTAACCCAAATGGCAAAAGAGGTCCAAAAAGCCAATGAGGAGAAGAATGCCCTAAAAAACAAAATTGGCCAAATGGAAAAGGAAGTACAAAAGCTTACTGAAGAAAATACTTCCTTAAAAATTAGAATGGAGCAACTGGAAGCTAGTGACTTTATGAGAAATCAAGGTACTGTAAAACAAATCCAAAAGAATGAAAAATTAGAAAATCTCATTGGAAATATCTCATTGGAAAAACAACTGAGCTAGAAAATAGATCCAGGAGAGAGAATTTGAAAATTATTGGACTATCTGAAAGCCATGATCAAAAAAAGAGCCTAGACATCATCTTTCAAGAAATGATCAAGGAAAACTGTCCTGATATTCTAGAACCAGAGGGCAAAATAGAAATTGAAAGAATCCACCGATCTCCTCTTGAAAGAGATCCCCAAAGGAAAACTCCTAGGAATATTGTAGCCAAATTCCAGAGTTCCCAGGTCAAGAAGAAAATATTGCAAGCATCCAGAAAGAAACAATTCAAGTACTGTGGAAACACAATCAGGATAACACAAGATTTAGCTGCTTCTACATTAAGGGACCACAGGGCATGGAATATGATATTCCAGAAGGCAAAGGAGACAGGATTACAACCAAGAATCACCTACCCAGCAAAACTGAGTATAATCCTTCAGGGTGAAAAATGGTCATTCAGTGAAATAGAGGACTTTCAAGCATTCTTGATGAAAAGACCAGAGCTGAATAGAAAATTTGATTTTCAAATACAAGACTCAAGTGGAACATGAAGAGGTAAACAGGAAAAAGAAAATCTTAAGAGACTTATTATGGTTGAACTGTTTACATTCCTGCATGGAAAGATGATATTTGTAACTCATGAGACCTTTGTCAGCATTAGGGCACTTAGAGGGGAAAAAATTATATGTACGTATAGATAGATATAGATAGATAGATAGATAGAGGGTACAGGGTAAGTTGAAAATGAAGGGATCATATCTGGAGAATAAAATTAAGGGGTAAGAGAGGATTATACTAGGAGAAGGAGAAAGGGAGAGGTAGAATGGGGTAAATTATCTCACAAAAAAAAGGCTCTTACAGTGGAGGGGAAATGGGGGGAAGGTGAGAGGGAATGAGTGAATCTTATTCTCATAGAATTTGACTTAAGGAGGGAATAACATACACACTCAATTAGGTATGGAAATCTGTCTTACCCTACAGGAAAATGGAGGGGGGGGGAAGGGGACAAGAGAGTAGGGGGATGATAGAGAGGAGTGCAGATTGGGAAAGGGAGAAATCAGAAGCAAGTACTTCTGAGGAGAGTCAGGGTCAAAAGAAAGAATAGAATAAATGGGGAGGTGGGATAGGATTGAGGGAAATAGAGTTAGTTTTTCACAGTATGTCTTCTATGGAAGTGTTTTGCATAACTGCACATATATAACCTATATTTAGTTGCTTGCCTTATCAATGAGGGTGGGTGGGGAGGGAGGAAGGGAGAAAATTTGGAACCCAAAGTTTTAAAAACACATGTTTAAAAAAAATGTTTTCACATGCAACTGGGAAATAAGAAATACAGGAAATGGGGTACAGAAATCCATCCTGCCCTACAGGAAAATTGAAGGGGAAGGGGATAAGAGAAGGGAGGGAGAGATAGAAGGGAAGGCAAACTAGGGAAAGGGGTATTCAGAATGCATGCCATCTTGGGGTGGGGGGAGGGGCGAGATGAGATGAAAATTTGGAACTCAAAATCTTGTGGAAGTAAATGTTGAAAACAAAAAAAAATAAATAAAAATTACCATAAAAAAACAAATATGAAGACTTCAAAACATAATAGGAAAACCTATTTGATATGACACTGAATAAAGAAAACAAAACCAAAAAAATATACATTACTATATAATTAACAACTATATAATTAAAGACAATAATAACAGCAACAAATGCATGTTAAATACACAGGAAAAAGAAGCTCAAAAGGAGTTATGGAAACAAGCAGGAGGATTTGGTTACTAACCATATTAAATGCAATACCTACATTTTGTTTTGAGTTGAAAAATTAGTAAATAACCAAAGTGTACAGACGCATGGATGATTCTAGGATCCTAGGATCATGGATTCAGAGCTGGAAGTAAACCCAGAGGCCACTGAATCCAACTTCCTCATTTTTACAGATGAAGAAAAAGAGGCACAGAAAGGTCCAGTGGCTTGCTCTGGGCCATAAACTCCCAAGAGTCTGAGGTGATGTGTGAAGCTCCATCTTTCTGACTCCAATTCCAGTTCCTCAATCTCTTCACCAACTTGTACCTCCATCATTTACAATTTCTTTTTTTTTGTTCATTTTAACATATTTTTGTTTATATATTCAGACATATGTACTTGTCAAAGGAAGTTAAAATTTATAAAAAAAGTAAAATGTAAGCTGATACTTCTACAATGCTGTAAGGATTATGAAATGAATGAATGTATAAGAATGGGTTTAAAGTACAGAGAAAGAAGAAAGTATTTTTTTCACTGTCAGAATGATTAAAACATTATCTCTCAAAGGAGTCTGTGCAATTCCTATCTCTGGGGAACCTTAAAAATAGAGCTGTTTTAGATGATACAGCTACAAGGCTGCCTTAAGGCCTCATATATGGCCTATATTATGTGACTTGTGAAAGTTTTACGGTTCTTTGATCACATGCCAGTTGGTCACACCTAAACTTTAAACCAAACTAGACAGCTTTGGAAATGAAATCAAGACTAGGGATGCAAGATCTTAAATTAAATTTCCAAATTCCTTTGTGTATTAAACTATAATTTTGATGGAATGGTGTTTATCATTAAACTAATCCTGTACCTACATCTCAGCTCCTCAATCATTTAAAGATAGATGCATAAATCTGTATAATTATACATTTATGAAATTTGTATGTATACATGTGTATATGTATTCTGTGCCTATGAATATGTACACACATGCATCTGCCCTGTATTTTTCCAGGTGTCCCATGAGCATCTGAAATTCAACATGTCCAAAACAGAATTTATTGTCTTTCCACCAAAACTCATCCTTCTCCTAAATCTCCCTGCTCCTGTGGAAGGCTCAGTTTTTCCAGGCTCCCATGATTGCAACTTCACTTTCCCTTACCACATCTATCCAATACTTTGCCAAATCTTATTGTTTCTTTCTTTACAACATTACATGCATCCATCCCCTTCTTCTCTATTTGTACAACCATCACTCTAGTTCAGATCCCTACCGTCTTCCACTTGGACTATTACAAAAGCCTACGAGTTGGTCTCCCTGCCTCAAGTCTCTCCCAACTCCAAATCATTCTTCATACATCTACTAATATGATTTTCCTACAATGCATGTCCGATTATGTCACTAGAATACTCCACAAACTCCAAAGGCTCTCAAATTACTACCTCTCAAATAAAACATAAATTCCACTGTTAAGTCTTTTGAAGTCCTTCACAGTCTGGCCCCAACTTAAGTTTCCAGTGTAATCCTCCATTACCACTCTCTTTCTATGACCCAGCCAAACTATATTTCTTGCTCTTGCTGACACAGAAAACTCCAACTCCTATCTCTAAGTCTTTGTGCTAGCTGTCCTTTATGTCTGGCATGGACTCTCTTCTCACCACTGCACCTTTAGAATCCCTTGTTTCCTCCAAAATTTTGCTCAAAGGATCTTCCAGCTGCTAGGGACCTTGTATTTATTTTGTATGTATGTATGCAAGTAAAGGGTGTCTTGACAGAATGTAAGTTCCCTGAGGGCAGGGACTATTTTATTCTTGTCTTTTTTGATTGATTGACTGATTAATTGGGGATAATGAAGAAATGTACTGAAGTGTAGAGAATGAAGGGCAAGCAAGCTCATGACAGATGTCCCTAATATTGAAGACAAAGCCATATGTTGCGAAGAAATGGGGTGAGGGTAGTGTTGTAAACTTAAGTAAAGAGAAGGAGGTTTGGAAAGGTCATTGAAGGGAGTGAGATAGAAAAACTGAAAATAATAAAAATGATTGCCACCAAGTAGAGAGGGTCAAGCTCAGATTAGATAACACCAGCTTGTACTAAACTCGATCCTCATAGTTACATGACTCCTTCCATTAGTGATCAACAGCTCAGGATTAGAAGCAGAAAGGCTAGATGATGGGAATGAACCACAGTTGGAGCTTGGCAAGTATAAAGAATCCTAGGACAAGAGGGCAAGAGAGTCAATGCAATGAGAAGTTCAGGTTGTCAACTACAGTGTTGAGACTGTGAAGACAGCAAAGTCAAGTCAGAGTAGCACTGATGGTCTGGGAGAAGAGGGAAGATGAGATATCCACTCTGGCTGCATCACTTTGGGACTCCTCTGACTTCTCCACAATGCACCACGCTGCAGGAACCTCATCACCGGGAAAACTCACTATGCTGTAAGATCCAATTGGTTTTTGTACTCACACTTCATCACTACTCTCTGCCTCTCTGATTGGAGGGCAGAGTCCTGAACTCTGAAACCTCTGTTTAAGGAAGGGGCTCAGCACAGATATCTCATCTCTCACCTGGCTCTACTACTTTGGGACTCCTCAGATTTCTCCACCGTGTCCTCACCTGGGTACCTTCCTCCCATATTTCCCAAAGCTTTTCAGCTTCCTTTTGTGTATTATTTTCCCCCATTAGATTCAAAGCTCCTTGAGGGCAGTGACTATCTTTCTTTTTTTTTGTGCATATTTGTATCTCCATTGCTTTAGCAGTGTCTGGCACATCGTAGGCACTTAATAAATTATTACTGATTATTGAGGTTTAGTTGAAGAAAAGTAGTTTTCAGAAGAATGAGGAAGAAAGAAAGATAAAATGGCAAGAGATTAATATCAAAAAAGGAAATTACTGTATTTTAGATCATGGAGTTGGCAGAGCTTGGCATGATGGTGAGGTCCAACATATTAAGTCTAATGAAGATGAAGGTCACAGAAGTTGAGTGAGTGGATAAACTGAGAATTTAGGGCTTTCAAAGGGCCATCAGCATCAGAGAGGTCAAACTCACTTTCTGGCGTTCCAAGCTACTCCAGTAACTGCCAGATTAGAATATCATTGGGAAATATTTAATAAAATAAAATAAAATAAAAATATAAGATAGATAATGTTAATCTGTGGTCTTCTAGGTCAATATGCAGTCCACAAGGATGGATCCCTTTCTATTTGAGTTTGACACCACTGATCAACATTAACATTTAAATTCCCAAGGATGAGAATTTTCTCTACATAATTCTTAGAGAATCCCCTAACAAATGGTTACAATAGAGAGTAAAAAACGTAAATCAGGTACTAAGTACCTTGAGAAAGGAGAGAGGTAGCTACCCAGAGGTAGCAAATGCCTGCTATGAGAGTCTGGATACAGTGATAAAGATGGATGGATTGAATCCTGAAGGAGAAGAGAAGGAGCATGGCATTGCTGATAGAATGCTAGACTTAAGATTAGGAAGAGGTGGGCTCATATCCTGCCTCTATCACTTCCCAGTTGTGTGACCTTGGGAAAGTCATTTTACTCTGAACCTTGGTTTCTCGATCTGTGAAATGAGGGCTTTGGATTAGACGGCCTCTAAGGCTCCTTACAGCTCTAAATCTATGATCCTATAGGTTGCTGAGGGATGGTGGTAAAGGGAGGGGCCCTAAATGGCCTTGGAAATGAATGAATGAACAAATGAGTGAATAAATGAAAAAGCATTTATCAAGCAATTAATATGTGCCAAATGCTGGGGATACAAATACATGCAAGAATGACAATGCCTGCTGAGTTTATATTCCAAAAGAAAAAGATAGCCACAACGAGTGGAAAGTGGACAGTGCTTTGATCTGGGAAGTCAGAGAGGACGGTGATTGGAGTCTTAGGGCACTTAACAGAAATGTCCTCACCAAGAACTGTAGTGTTGATTTGTAGTAGTGAGGGCTATGCCAACTCCTCCCAAACTCCTGAAATAAGACAGAGACCCTGCCTTTAAGTAGCTCACAATCTAATGGGAGGAAATAAGGAATGTGCATAACTACCAGAGTAATGCCATAAGTACCAGAAAGAGGTAAGGGAAAAGGAGAGGTCCAAACAAAATTCTGAGAAATCTGAGGACAGGCGGATTGCCTTCAGCTTGAAGGATTAGTAGAGGCTTCATGGAGGAGATGACATCAAAGTTGGCCTTTGAAGGAAGCAAGGCAAATATACAGGCAAAAATAAGACCATTCTAGTCATGGAAATGATATAAGGAAAAGCGCAGAGACCTGACAAGACAGGAAGAGAGTAAAGGACTGTGAATGGTCTAGTCTGGCTGTAACAGAGATAAGTGATGGCTCCTTCAATGTCTCTGGGCATTCTGCTAACACCTCTCCTTTAAACTTCTGTTACCCTTCTTTGCATGATGATTATTTTACACTCTTCTGTCTCCCCATTAGACTGTAAGCTACATAAGAGTTACGTCTGTGACAAATATATCTTTGTATATCTAGTACCAAATACAGTCCTTGCACGCAGTAAGTGCTTAACAAATACTCAGGAAAGAAAAAAGGAAAAAAAAGGAAGGGAGAAAGAAGACATGAAGGAAAATGGTGAGAGATATAATGTAGTTAAAATGCAGCATTTCATAAATGTAAAAATCAATTTAGTTTCTTCTACTATATCACCCACTTCTCCTTTTTAGCTGACTAGTATTTCACTGTTTTAGATATCTGAAACAAAACAAGTACACTACGTAAATTGATAAAAGCTGTTTCTAGCATTTTTAGAGTCTCATTTAAATTCCTCTTTTTGGAATGGTAAGTCAAATACAGTTAAGCAGAATTTTGAAAAAGTATGATAAAGCTATAATTATCAGCATCACATGATTCAAAGAATCCATTTTTATTTATGTATTTTTAAAAGAATTACCAAACCACAGCCAATGGAAGTCTGCAAAGCTTACAGAGAGGCCCTATAAACACTGACTATGTATTTACTGTAAGAAGAAAGCAAGCTAGACATGGGACTAATTCTCCAGTTACTCTATTTAAATGTGAAATTAGGAGAAGAACAAACAAGAATCATTTGAATGTTTTCTTTTATCTTGTTTTGTACATGAGTTATTTACAAGCAGCTTTCAAGTCTAAAAGTATCCAAGTTTCAAAAGTAAGCAAAAATATGCCTTCATAATATATTCAAAAGTTGAAATTAGGATAATAGTATGTGGGTATTAAAATGTAACATTTGGGGTACTTAACCTTTCTGTGAAAAGCACCCCTTTGGCAGTTTGGTGAAGCTCATGGATTCCTAAGGATAATGTTTTAAATATATGAAATGAAATACATAGATTACAAAGAAAATCAATTATACTGAAATACAGTTCTTGTTTATGGACTCCAGGGAAAGAATTCATGGTACAGTGCCTTCTACTTAAGATGGAACAACACTTTTAAAGAAAGAAGGGATTCCACTTTTATTTTGTTTATATAATTCAACATTTTGGCACCCAATAGCTACAAATCTTGGACAGATATGTCCAAGAAGAGGCAGCCTGATATAGTGGAAAGAACACTGGTCTTGAAATCTGTAGGTCTGGATTCAAGTACAAATCTAATACTTACTAGTTGTGTGACTCTGGGAAAGCCAGTTAATTTTCAAACCTCAGTTATTCATCTGTAAAAAGGCACTCCTTGCTTTAGAGGGTAGATACTGGGAAAATGTTTTGTAAAACTTAAAAGTGTAATGTAAATATGAAATGTCATTATCCTTATCCTTACAGGTGAGTTTTTTTTTTAAAGAAGTCTTGGGCTGCTTATACGAATTAAGGCAAAATGAAGAAAACAGAGTAAAATAACAATATCGATGATAGCTGCAATAATGTAAAGGAAAATAATAGTAAAAAACTGGAATGAGATAAATTTCAATGAATAATACTGATTCCAGAGAACAGAGGATATGCCACTCAGATCTCCCTTCAATAAAAAGATGGGAGGCTAAAGGAGTAGAATGTTGCATATACTACCAGATTTGGTTGCTTTGTCAGTCAATAAACATTTATTGACTGGTTACACCTAATTGCTTTTCTTTGTTAAAAGGGAAGGTTCAATGGTGCGGTGTGTGTGTGTGTGTGTGTGTGTGTGTGTGCTTGTGAGAGTGTACATGTGCTAGAGGAAGGTAACTATATTAGAAAATCACTGACATGTAGAAGAAAATCAAATGAACAGAAAACAAAAAGGAATCAATCAAAAAAGTCTCAGGCCCCAAAACCAACCAGTACCCAAAATCTGCACTAATCCTCTTCCATACTAGGCAGGCAGGCTTCTTTCTCAGGCTGAGAACAAAAAACAGTTTATCTTAGCCAACACTCAAAGTTACTGGCCAAAACAAAAATCTTCATGAAAACTTAATAAGCAAAAGACTGGAGAGACAGGGCTATTTTGTGGTAGAACCCGTGACTAGTTTTTCATATGTAAGAAGATTGATTTCATTTCACCCCATGCCTGATTTTGATGAGGACCAAACACAAAGGCTCCATACTAACATTCTAGGTTAGTGTATGAGAAACACTTGATTATATTTGACTAAAAACACCCATGTAGAATGATTACAAAAAACACAAACTTACTTTTGTAATTAAGCCACTATATATTTTCCCACTACTCTCTGCTCTTTTATCCTCTGAACGATCTCCTCCGCACCCCCCACTTCACCATATGACATGGTCTCCGGGGACTAGGGATAGAAGGGACCAAGAGGAAAGTGAGGCAGGAGCCATGTGCTGCCCTGGAACTGGGAGACAGAACAAGCAGGGACGAGTGGGACGAAGAGGTGAGTGGGCAGAGTCTACTTCACAATAATGTAATAAATAAATACTGGAAGTAAGATGAGTCTTTTTCTAAACTTACCTCTTATGCTTACTTACTTACTCGCCTTTTTGGCTTGTAAAAGCAACTTCATGACTAAATTTTCTCACACAAAAAAAGACATCAAAGAGACATAAACATTCTGTGTCCTCAGAATCCTTCCTCACCTCTAGGAGGGAGAAGTCCAGCTGTGAAAACCCATTATGGTGCGGTTGTGGCTGTGACATGGTTCAGTGGAATAAACCCCAAGGATTAGGTTATAGCAAGGTTTCAGCGCATTTTGATTATTATTTCCATCTAATGGTGTGACTAAATCCCCAAATGATCTCTTTGTTATTGCTGCATATAAATTTCATTTAAATCAGCAAATTTTAAGCGCTGTTAAATAAGTGACCATCTTGTTCATTTCTATTCCATTTTCATTAATCATGTAACGTATATTGTTTGACTCTATGGAGAACAGACTTTCACATTTGGTTTTTCTGTGTGTACACAGTGTTTGTAACACTTTGTTCTTCAGGCTTCCTGTGGACTAAAAAGTACAAACTCATGGTACAGATTGTTTGTATAGCTGAATTAAAAGAATATGCACATATGTCAATGATAAATAATTTCTCTCTCCTTGAGTCAGAGGATCTGGGTTCAAAAGCTGTCTCTGTCAATTATTACCTTCATGATCCTAAGCAAATCACTTCCTATCTCTTGGCCTCACTTTCATCATCTGTATAATGGGGGAATTGGAGAAGGTGATTTCTAATGTCTCTTTTAGATCTAATTTCTGTGACCCTAATTCTTCTTCCTATTATTAATTTTTTTTTTTACTGTAGACAGGAGTTATCTTGTTGATTTTTGCTGTTAATATTGATATTTGCTAGGGATGAATTAAGAAGAAAGGGTCCTGACTCAGATGTGTTTCCCAAAGTAAGTGCCTCCTATGTCACAAACACTGAGCTCCACACTGGAGATACAATAAAAGGAAAAACAAACAAATAAAAACACCCACCAAAGTAAAACAAGACAATTCTCTCTTTTCCCCCTCCCCCCAAAAAAACAAAACCCAACAGTAACAACAACAAAAATAGGCCTTGCTCTTAAGGAATTCAGTCTAATGGAGTAGATGAGATGCAAACAATTATGTACAAATTATGTATATAATGTATACATATATAGGATAAATGGGAAAAAAGAAAGCACTAGCATTAGTGAGGATCAGGAAAGGTTTCTCACAGAAGGTGGTATTCTAAAGGTGTGGCTCTCTAAGGGCTGTATAACACTACCAGCCAATGGAGGGTACAGCAGGGACATGGTTAAGAACTGTCCTCTTAAAAAAAAAAAAGAACTGCCCTCTATGGGTGGTATTGGGATTGTAACAATGAGCTATTTGTAAAGAATCACTCAATCAACAAGCATTTATTAAGCACCTACTATGTGTCAGAAACTGGGAATATAATGCAAGGGGACGGAGGAAGAACTCAGATGTAAACCAGGAACTCAAGGGAGATCCAATGTGGGGGGAGGGGCTACAAAATGAGCAGTAAAGGGTAGAGTTGTCTTCCTTGGGACTTTTGCAGAAAGCAGAGAAGCACAAAGGGAACCTTGACTGATTTTAGGACCTGGGAGAATTTGGGCCTCTGATACTTCATTTGGAAGGTGGAACTATTTTTATATTTGCAGAAGCAAGAAATACAAGAGAACAAAAATGTCTAGGGAGATGGCAGAAGAGACATAAATAAACCAAAGAACCACAATAAAAGCAATAGGAACACATGGGAGAAAAGAACTAGAGGGACCATAGCTGGCACCATCACAATAACAGCTAACATTTACATAGCACTTTAAAGTTTGCAAAAGTGCTTTAAAAATCTGATCTCGCTTTGAATTTACAACCTAGAAAGTACATGCTATTGCTGTTGTTGAGTCGTTTCAGTCATGTCAAACTCTTTGTGACCCCATTTGGGGTTTTCTTGGCAGATACTGGAGTGATTTGCCATTTCTTTCTCCAGCTCATTTTATACATGAGGAAATACAATTTTAAACCCAACAGGGTTAAGTGACTTGCCCAAGGTCACACAGCTAGGAAGGTTCTAAGTCTGGATTTGAACTCAAGAAGATGAGTCTTCCTGATTCCAGGCCTGGTACCCTATCCATTGTGCCATCTAGCTGCCCCATAGATGCAATTATTATCCCTATTTTACAGATAATGAAACAGAAGCAAGTAGAAGTTAAATGGCTTGCCCAGGGTCACACAGCTGGTAAGTGCCTGAGACTAAATTTGAACTCAGTACTTGCTGACTCCAGGTTCAGTGCTCTATTCACTAGCTGCCTCATGATTTTTCACATCTGCATGTGCCTGCCCAGGGCAGGGGGAGAAAGGGATGAAAGAATACATGCCACTGCCATGTATTTATTACCTAGGAGCTGAGATGAAATATCACAGGATCCACAGCTAGAAGGAACTTTAGACATCAGCTAGCCCAACTCCTCATTATACAGAGGAGCAAACTGTGGGCCTGAGAAGTGGAATGACTGACTGAAATCACAGTGAAAGTCAATTCAGAATTCCCTACCCAGGCCTCCTGACTCCAAATTACGAGTCTTTCATAACACAAGGACTTACTATGACTTAGCAATATTGAAATGGACCGTAGAGACTTCATCAGGGAGAAGGCAAATAAGCTGCCACTGCTGTTGTGACTGCCAAGACTTGCTCTTTTCTGGACTCTCCTCTGACTAAGCACAGAGAAGGACAAAGAGGAAACAGGAGCAAAGGCTACCATGCTGTTCCAGGACTGGGATAGAGTAGAAATTAGATGCAGTAAGAGGAGACAGCAGGTAGGAGGCTTCATAGATCTTACAACTACATAAAATCCACCCTGAGGTTTCCCCTTGTATGAAGCAAACTGGCAAAGATGAGAAGAGGATGAGATTAGCCTCACCAAGCTGACATCAAATCGTTTTTGAATCCTATCATTAAGCAAGTTCCAAATCTATCTAATTGTACAACTGTCCATCCTTCTCCATCTTCTCCACAAGAATAAGATAAAATCTAGGTAAAATATACCTAAAACATTTCTCTGATCTAACAGCTTAGAGACTGTCAAAAATGGAACCAAAGGGGCAGTTAGGTGGCGCAGAGGATAGAGCACTGGCCCTGAAGTCAGGAGGACCTGAGTTCAAATGTGGCCTCAGACCAAACACTTGACACTTACTAGCTGTGTGACCCTGGTCAAGTCACTTAATCCCAATTGCCTTTAAAAAAAAATGGAACCAAGGTTAGACCTGTTCTTGCTGAAGTTAAGATGTCTCCTGTGACCATCATTTCATTTACTGGAAGTTCACTAACTAATGCTTAGGAATATGTTCTACATGTTCTAGAATTCTGTCAGAAATTGAAGTTGAACTCACTTGTCTATACCATGCAGCCTATTCTCTCCCCTCTCATACTTTTTTTTTTAAATTGGGACAATTGGCCCCTCTCCAATTTTGTTCTCTATGATCTTTCAAATATCCCTGAAAATGACTCAGAAATCACATCCACCAGTTCTTTCAGTAACCAAGAATGCAGTTCATTTGGCTCAGGTCACTTTAATTCATAAAGGGGCAGCATGCACTGTTTTACTACCTCCTTATTAACAGTGGTCACCAACTCTTTCTTTGCCACTTTTGTTTGGTTATTTACAGTACAAAGGTTATTTTCCTTAGAAGACAAAACAAGTAAAATTAGAAGTGAACATGTCAGCTTTTTCTTTTGCAGTTATGATTAGCCCATTTATCCCAAGGAGTGGTCCTATCACTTCCTTGATCCTCTTTTCCTCAGTGGAGCTAAAAATACTCTTCTTTTTGTCCTTTGCTATTCTTACTAGCATCAGCTTACTCTGAGCTCTTGCACTTTGGACACTATTCTTACAGTACTGTGCCACACTTTTATATTCATTCTCCATCATCTGTCCTTGTTTCCATCATATATGTATCTCTTAAAAATAAAAGTTGGTGGTAAATTCTCAACCCAGCAACCAGTTCCTCTGTTAGTAAGAATCAGTTGCAGAATAGAATTTCTTCTTGTCAGTCCCCTTAATCGTTAAGACAAGTCAAGAAGTTATAAGCTGTTCTGCTTAGGTAGATAATAATAACTATGACAATGATAAGAATAATACTAATTGGCATTTATATAGTCCTACTACATTCCAGACACTGTGCTTAGCACTTCATTATTTCATTTAATCCTCACAAGAAAACTGGGAGGTAAGTGCTATTTTGATTCTCAATTTAACAGCAGAAGAAACTGAGGTCAAGGGCAGATTAACTCCAGGACCAATCCATTTGAGACTAAATAGGTTTACATTTTCTTATTTAGGGAGACAGGTACCAAAAAAGACTAACAACTTGATAAAATCTCTGCAGGTGATAGTGGCAAGAGGAGGAAAGGAGCTGGGGTGGGGTGATATGAGGTGACCCCTAGGGTGCCAAGTGTGTGCATTGTCAGGGGGAGGGAGGAGTAGGGAAAGGGTGGTGGAACCCACTGCTAACTTCTTCTACCACAATGTTTACCATGGCATGCAAATCAGCAGGTGACATGGATAACTATTCCAGTGTCCCCTCCTAGAATTAAAAACACATTTGAAAGCCAAAGACAGCTGCAAATTAGGATTTACAGCAGTGTAATTACTAACTGCACAAAGGAGACTAGTTTCTGTCAGCTTCCAATCCGTCTCAGTGCCTCCATCTCATGAAGAACTGTGATCATTTGTATATGCTTCTTCCTCAGGTTGTCAGAAAAAGTAGTACTTATTCAAATCCTGTATCCAAAGATCGCTTGCATAGGAAAACCAATATGTATTGTATATAGACTTTATCAAATCAGACTCCAGATATGTAAAACTAAAGGGTTCAGTTCCCTGGAATCAGATGTCAGGCTTGTATCAAACTATAAAGTTATGGGCAGAGGGACCATGAAGATAACATAACACATATGGAAACAATCCATAGTAGAATGGTCTTGAAACTCAGAGGAGGAAGTTAGGACATTTGGATTCCAGGATTAATGCTTTTGTTATTAAATATTTAATAATTACAATAACTCATTTATGTAGTACTTTAAAGTTTATCCAGGGTTTTGTTTGCTGGATACCAAATAGGATGCATGTAATTACAACATTGCTATTTACTGTAGAACATGTTCTAATGTTGAACTACTTTTGTAGAATTGAAAGTCACATGGCTCTTCAGTAAAACAAGTGAATCATAAAATTTTAGAGATAGAAGTCAATGTGACCTTAGAGACCATGTGATTTAATCCTCTGATATTACAAATGACTAAAGGAGGTTCAAAATGGCCCAGGCTAAAGTTAACATCTTGTTATAGAATTGGATCGAGAATCCAGGTCTTTCAATTTTTATCTCTTGGGATCAGAAGATCCAAAAAGTGCTAGATCAAGAAAGATATCAGTAACAGAAAAACGAGAAGAAAAATTTCAAGACATTTTGTAGGACATAGTTAAATTGGTAAAGGGTATATTAAGCCACTTAAAAAAAAAACAAGATTTTAAACTTTTTTTTTTGTCAAAACAATTTTTGGTTCACTTTAAAAGAAATTCCAACCCTATTAAAATAGGTTTAATTTAAAATGTTTCTGCCAAGACTCACAATCATTAAACAGGGCCTACGAGGCCTAATTCTGTTTATTTAGGCAATAGATATTCTTTAAAGGGACTACTAGGTTCACTAAGGCCTCTAGGTTATGATACTGTATCTGTGATAGTCATATACTATTATATACTGTATCTATGATATGATATCATAGATTCAAAACCTCATTTTGGAGACAAGGAAATTAAAGTTTTAGAGAGTGACTTGTTCAAGGTCACACAACTAAGTGTTAAAGACAGGAGTCAAATTAAATTCCTCAGACTATAAATCCAGCACCAAAACAATCTTTGTAAACATAAATTGTATTGGAAAGCTATCAGTCAGTAAATCTACAAACATTTATTAAGTGCTAACCATGTGCCGATGCTGGGAGTACAAAGATGAGCATAATACCTCTCTGGCTAAAACTTGCACAGGCAATTGTTGTGAACCACTGCAGCTAGGGATCTTAGGAATATAGTGCGGTTCCATCTGCTGGCCCTGGACAAGAAGAAGATGGAGTTTGAAAGATCACACGATATTTGGGGGCTGGGACAAGATCCTGTGGCACACAGAGTGTCTGGGGCTGGGAGCAGAGCACAGTCAGGGAGAAGCTGCTATAGAGAGAACGGGAAGCAGGGTGGAACTGTTCACTGGGATAGAGAGCAACAGGGCTCACAAGAGGTGACCAGTGTCGTCATCCAAAAGAAGCAGATGGAAATCCAAGAATCTGAACAGAAAGAGCACATGAGCAGCGGTGTCTTTTCCCCTACTCATCTGTGAAGACAAGCAGGAAGCTTATCTTCTATTTCTTCCTTTTTTTTCCTCTCTGTTTAGATGGAATTAAAAACAACCAACCAACCAACTCATTGCAACCTTTGTTTCTATTTCTCCCATCTCCTCCCCATTGCTGATGGTAATTTGTAAGCGTGATTCCTTTTTTTTTTTTTTTAATAAATACATTTGTTCTCATTGCCTATGGGCATACCATTACTTGGGATCAGAGTGTATGTACCATGATGGCTCTAAGGAGTTTTTTATTTTGGAGACTATTCTCTCTGTGCAGCTCTTGCTTAGGAGGTTAAACACCTCCCTGCAGGCTACTGAGTTACAGTTCAGTATTATGAATGATCCAATAGCTTTCCCAGCCAGAACCCTAAAATGTGAACTTGCACCTCATGTAGTTTTCCCTAAGAAAAATGAGCCAGATGAAGTCATGGTGCTACTGAGGGCCTGAGTGCTGAGTCCTAGAGGTTAAACTCTGGCCCCTTTTTGTGAAAGGAGTGAGGAGGGACTAGAGGACCCAGTGCCAGCTCTAGACTGGCCCAACAGGTGTGATCTGTGAGGACTGGGAGGAGACAGTGAGGAGGGCAGAGCCCTCACGCTTCATGCTCCTAAGGGACACCTTATGGTACAAGAAAGGAAAACATTCTTCGACTTCCAGGGAAAGGAGATGAGGATATTGCTCAGCTCAGGAATCTTGCCTCACATCAACATCATATCCCAGTGGTATGAGATTAAGTTTTTATTAGCTATCAGATAGAGGAAAGAAACCCTAGCTAAACTGTCTCGCTTTCTGGAGAAAGGTAATACAGTGGATGGAGTGCTGAGCCTGGAGTCAGGAAGATTTGAGTTCAAATTTGATCACAGACACCTAACAACTGTGTGACTGGGCAAATCACTTAACTTCAGTTTGCCTCAGTTTCCTCAACTGTAAAATGGGAATAACAATACTTACCTCCCAGGGTTATTATGAGGCTCAGATGAGATAATATTTGTAACGTGCTTAGCATGCTGCCTGGCATCTAATAGGTACTTAATATATGCTTATTCCCTTCTCTTCCCCTCTCTTTCCCAGTTCCCCTTAATCTTGGAACCTTCCCTCTGAAACTATTCGCAATTTATATCTTGTTTGCATGTTGTTTCCTCCATTAGACCATGGGCTCCTTGAGAACAGGGACCTGTTATTTTTCTCTGCCTTTCTTTGTATCCAGAGTTTAGCACACCAGAACCACCTGGCACATTGTAGGCTTTTAATAAATACTTGTTGGTTAACTGACTGTACGTTTCACTTACACTGAGGTAGAAGAAGTGAGCTCTCCTTGCTCAAATTACTTGTAGTACTCTGATTTTATGATTGATGATCCTATAAATTAAGAATTGGAAGGGACCTTAGAAGCAATCCTGTCCAACCCCCTTGAGGCTAAATGACCTGCCTAAGGTCACACAGACACTAAAAAACAAAGAGCATTTGAACCCAGATCCTTGGACTCCAAGGCCAGTGGTTTTTTGTTGTTGTTGTTGTTGTTTTTAACTGTACTACTCAACTTTAAAACTAGAAAGGGTCTTGGGAATCATCTAGTCTAAACCCCCCAATTTTATAAGTCACAAACCATATTTCTTGTCTTGGAGGTATCTGAGAGAAAGGAGAGAGCTAATTCTTACTTGCTTTCCATTACCTTTTCTTCTTTTCCTATATAGTCAATTACTTAGCAAGCATTTATTAAGCACTTACTGTGTACTAAGAAATATGCTGGGGATACAAAGAAAGACAAAACATAGTCTCTGCCTTAAAGAGCTCAAACTCTAACAGGGGAGGCAATAACCAAATAACAACATACACACAAAATATATATGAGATAGATGGTAAGTAATCTCAGAGGGAAGGGACATCAGGAAAGGACTCTTGTAAGAGGTGGGTTTAGTGTTGAGTCTTAAAGGAAGCTAAAAGATGGAAGTGAGGAGGGAGAACATTCCAGGAAGAGGGGAAAAGGCATGAAGTTTAGAGGTGGGCTGTAGTGTTAGGTGGTTGAGAGGTATACATCTTGGTATACAAAATGCCGGTAGCTGAAGTAAAAGATGTTATCACTGATTACCAAGCTGTTCTTGATATTATTGCATTTTGAAAGAGAATAGATGTAGCCTTGGTTCCTTGAACTAATAATTTAGATACTTCAAAGCAAGTGACACAAAAATTTTCCAAGAAATTAACTGATATTAACCAATTTAAGGTGACCTATGAAATGGATATAACTGATATGAGCACATAAATAGTTTTTAAGGGAGCTTTTGACATCTCTGAAAACTTTTTGTAAATGTTCCTTTATGGGTAAACAAAGCCATCCAACAAGGGAAAACATACCAGTTAACTTTTTAAAAATAAAATTGGGAAGAAATTCTTAGCAGAATAGATATAATCAGAGACACACATTTTATTCACAGATTGAAAATGACGTTAAGAATTTGATCAATTCTTAATTGCCAAAATGTAAAATTGACATCCTTTTACTTATTTCTGATGGGTACCAGAAGCAAACTGGAAACTCTAAGTTGATGGAGCTAAGATTTCTTTAAAGAAAAATTGTAGTTGTAGGTATTTAATCACAATCTGACCCCTAACATATGAAAATGATCTTTTATTGACTGAAATTTCACAAAACACTTTCTTTTGTTCTTCTATGAGACATTTACCATGAAGTACTTTGTGTTAGTCATTTTTATTTGCCTTTTTTCCCTATTAGGCTACAAACTGCACGCGAGCAGGGCCCCTACTGTAACTAAGCTTCTTTCCTAGTACACAGCCTAACGTACTATAAACTCTGAAAATTTCATCAAACATTTATTTAGCACAGATAAAGTTTTTCATGGTCAACTAAGTAGTTTATTAGCAATGTCTACTTCATGCTACAAGTAAAATTTATGTCATGACAAGCTGTCAATCACATATCTTTTACCTAACAATCTTACTCAAACTAATAATTGATGGAACATTAAAGAATGTTAATTAGCGATTTAAGAAGATTTAAGATATTCTACAAATGTTACTCACTATTCATGGGCTACCTTCCCTTTCTGAGATCAAAATTGGTAGTTTTACATTGTTCCTTTCTAAAAGCTGTGATACTCATATTTCATAGATAACAGTTCAAAATTGTTAGCTGTTCCCACAGACTATTGAAAAGAACCAGAAGAAAGTCTATGACATCTTGCTGATCTTCTATTGAGGAATTATGTAAAGATAGAACCAGGAATTACACAGAATAAGAAATTGTGAATGGAGGCCTTGTGTGCATGGATACAGGGAATATTTAGGGTGATAAGCTCATGGATCCATGGAAGAATCAAATTCTGTTCTTAAGTTATGTCTTAATTGTTGATCCTTTAAAGGAGAAGAAGCCATTAATATTTATAGCTATCTCACTAAAGTATTTATTTAGAAGGAACTTAAATTACTTATTTAAAATTAACTTTAACAGAAATTTTCTTTTGATTTCTCAAAACGTATGGGTTGAGTGGTTTTTAAATTAAATGAATGTTCTGTCATGGGGTGGCCAAGACAAACTGATATAAAACCTGAATTTGAGAGAGAAAAAAGCAATTTTGGTAAGTATAGGCAAAAAAGAAAAAAAAATTTAAAGCTATTAAAATTCACCCCTACAAAAGTCTTAATACAAGGTGTCATCATGGAATGGAAATGACCTTGACTTAAGGACTATGGTAGCAGAACACAAGCTCTCTCTGACTCTGCTAAGCTGGAAAGCTCTAAGTATGGTTTCATATTGAGACTACTTTCCATGTAACAAACCTCTGTAGGTATGGAGAGATTCTTCACTGGAAGGTTCAACTCTAAGTTACTATTTCATGGACTGTCATGACTAGAAAAATCAAGAAAAATATTAAATGACCCTCAGTACTATGTATCCCCTTTCTTTTACACTGATGATAGTGAGCTGGTGGAAAATGTAGCAGATGGTGATAAAAATGAGTTTTCAGACCATTTATAAAAATTAATTTAAATAGTGGTGCTCTATATATGAGATCTTTGTCTGATAGCCATCAATTTTATGTATTATCAGAAGAAATGAATCAGTAGTGTTGATATTCTAGCTATAAATGAAACCAGAGGATATAAAGTGATTGCAGCTAAATGGGAGAATGGATTACAGCTGTTCCTTAAAAAGGCAAATACAAGTTGGTGGAATTGTTTCATCATACATCCAAAGGCAATAAGAAATATCATTTCAGGGTACACTTGGTCACTTCTCCTTGTAGTGAGTGCCTGGCACATAGCAAACACTTAATAAATGTACAAGTGTACATTGAAAAATGTGGTTCAGAGCAAAGAAAAAAAAAGACAGTCCAACAGTTTATAGATAATCATAAAATTTCACACTTACGTGTCAATTGTTTTTTTCATGAATTAGACTGACTGCATTGGTATACATGTCAAACAATGAACAATAAGACAAAACATGAAACTGACTATCTTAACTATCAGGAAATAACTGATTACTGATGTGGAAGTCAGTTCAAAATCAGCTGAATGTTTTTAGGAAGCCTCTCAACTATTTGAAGGTTAAACTCAATACCAAATAAGAATGAGATGAGAAGATGGCATATGACTGCAACAGTTTCAGCCTTACCTCTTTAAACAAGCTGTTGACATAAAAAAATAAAATAAAAAGAGGAACAGAAAAAGGTTATGATATTTCCCTGGATTATCATTATTTCCTATATAAATTTCATACTTATAAGGCCAAAGACGCCAAGACAATCCATGAACACCCTTAGACAGCAAACCCTTGATCTTGCCAAACAGACAGTAGAGTATCACTTCACTAAATACTAAAAGGCAACAGATGCAAAAACAAGTCTAAAGAAAATTAGGCAATAGATACAACTAAGCTAGGTAAATCCAAGATTATTAAAACCAAGATTACAGATCGAAGTGGAAAGAAGACAACAAAACTATGAAAAATGGAATAGATTTGGTACCACTCCTGGAACAATCTACTTTCATAATTAGTGATAAGACAATGGAAATACCAAATTTAGAATATAACACTTCATGTTTTTCCCACATCATATATGAACAAATAGAAATGAAACTTATGAAAATAAAACGGGGAAAGAACAATTGGCTAGGACTAAATACACAAGGAAGAAATTGATGTTGATGGTAAAAGAAATTTGAAAACATGAGAGATATCATTTAAGATGTTGCTCTCGTTCATCCTTTGTTCTCAAAGAGGACCAACGACATCAGAAGGGTGATATCTTGACTTGTAAGTGAATTGGATTTGAGTGAGGTAGAGCTGTGCGAAGTCATCGAGACTCTCTCCTCCAGAGTCATTGGAGTCTAATGGCAAGACATAGGTAGGATGACTAGCGATGGCCCTGGATGTAGTGGGAGACCATGGCCTTTTAAACCTAGGTCTCGGTCTCAGTTTTTCTGAAGCAACACTCATTCAGTAATTAAAAATGGAGGCAAAAGATGGCCTAGTTTGCCTTCGCAAAAAGAGTCAATCTGGGAGGGGAAGACCCTCAGAGTTTCTAGCCAGAACAGAAACAATTGCTATTTACAGGAGAGTGAGGCTGATTACTTTGCATAGTTCTGCCTCACTCAAATCCAATTTACTTGATTCATATCACCCTCTTAGAGAATGAAGGATGTAAATAATCTGTGAATAGTAGTAGCTGTCCTTCTGGGGACCCAACCAGACAGTTCCAGTTGGGCAGTGCTGCCATTTCTTCCTTTTTTGGGGGGGGAGGCGAGGCAATTGGAGTTAAGTGACTTGCCCAGGGTCACCCTGTTAGTGAGTATCATGTGTCCCAGGCTGGATTTGAACTCAGGTCCCCCTGACTCCAGGGCTGGTGCTCTAGCTGCCCCTTTTCCTCCTCCTCTTCCCTCCTTCCTCCTTCCTATCCCCCTCCTCTTCTCTCTTTGTCTATTTGGAGAGTCATACCCTTAACATGTGGGTGCTCTGTTCAAAAAAATGCAAATTTTGATCACTTATACTTTGCAAGGTGTCTTGAGGTTTGGGGGCTATATATAAGATATATCAAGGAAGGGAATAAATTAATAAGAACAGAAAATATTACCAAAACCAGAAAAAAACTTAGAGAATATCAATAACTATAAAAACATGTTTATTATCTAATATTTATAAAATATGTGTGAGAATATATGCATAGTGATGAAAACATGAGAAGGGAAGGGAAGAGCAAGGCATTTATTAATTATGTTGTAGATCAGACCATACCTTAAAAGTCTTAGAAATGATTGGATAGACGATCTTACTGTGCTTATTATATGCTGATTACTAAAAAAAAACAAAAAACATATTTGCTTAGTGGAACAACATACAGTCTCAAAGGCTCTCCTATAGCCAGGAGTCCTTTCCTTAATGAGGAGCAAGTATTTATCAAACAACTACTATGTGTTTATTAGTACTGTGCTATGCACCAGGAATGCAAAGACAAAAGCAAAATGTTTCTTTTCCTCAAAGGAAGTTACATTATAAAGTGAAGACAACATGTATATATAAAATTAAAAAGTGTATATACATACTAAATAAATATAATGAATGAAAAAGCATTTGTGAAGCACTCTGCATCAAGCTATATGCTCAATGCTAGGGATACAAATACAAACAGTGCATTCGTCTTTATGCTCAAGAACCTTAAGTTCTAATGGGGGACACAACACATAAAAAGAGTGGTGGCTGGGGTGGGGGGAACTGTGATTTAGAAAGTTACAAGGATGGCGAATGGGGTCATAGTTGATTTGATTATGGTGGCAAAGATTGGGCAGCTGGTGAAGAGAAGGCCAGGTAGTAAAGTGAAGTATGGCTGGAGCCTCGGCCAATATGTCAGTGGGTTTATAACCCTAGTGGGCGACTGAGGTACGCACCAATTGAAACGTTAAATAGTTTGGCAGGGCTGTGGAGGCTGTCATAAAAGAGTTCATATATGGGAGGGTGATTGAGTTGAGTCTTGAAGAAAAATGGGACTCCAGCAGGGGGAGGGAAGGAAGAATGGCATTCCAGGCTTAAGCAACAGTCAATGAAAATCGAGGAAGGTGGGTGATTGAATGCAATGTGTGAGGAACAGCAGATGCGCTAGTATGGCTAGACTACAGAATTTGTGAAGGGGACTGTTAAAATCATACAAGATTCTCTGATCAATGCCAACAGAGATAACTGTGTTCTGATTATCAATATCAAATAAAACATAAAATAAAGGAGATGTATACTTGCCAACTCTCCAGACCCATGAACACTCAAAAAAGAGCTACCTAATAATCCATATGAGAAAAACCAAATTGATAGAAAATGATTATTGTTCATACTGTGATATTTAGTGGCATATAAGCACAGCAAATAAACAGTGAGTTGGGCTAGAATTGAATGGGAGGAAGAAAGCAGGTTTGATTACATCTGGGAAAAGGTAGTGTCTTCAATTATCTCAAGCTGTCCCTGATACAAAAGTCCAAACTTTTTATGTAATATTCTACCAGCACTACTTTATGAATCATGAAACACCTTAGTCTTTAAAGAATCATAGTTGAAGGTGATACAAAGAGCAATGGACAAATGCTTGTTAGATGTAAATAGCTGCAAAATATTTCCAGTAATGCCCATTCATGAAAGAAGTGGTATAAGGACTATTATCCAGGAAGTGTATAATTGGAAAAGGAGTAGAGCTATCCATGTAGCAAGCCTGAGAGAGGATAGATGTACTGGCCTATTGATGCACTGGAATCTAAGAAATATAAAAAGGCCTGCAGGATTTTCTTTGAGGACACTGGGAAGTTCCTTCATCAAATATTTCTAAAAGGACACGAATGGGGCAGCTACTTAGTGCAGTGCTAAGGCCTTGGAGTCAGGAGGACCTGAGTTCAAATCTAACCTCAGACACTTGACACTTACTTGCTGTGTGACCCTGCGCAAGTCACTTAACCCCAATTGCCTCACCAAAAAA
The DNA here is from genome assembly GCF_900497805.2 of Vombatus ursinus. Classification (NCBI taxonomy): domain Eukaryota; kingdom Metazoa; phylum Chordata; class Mammalia; order Diprotodontia; family Vombatidae; genus Vombatus; species Vombatus ursinus. Next base: position 8,601,920 of record NW_020954604.1, on the reverse strand, counting down.
AACAAACAAATAAGGAAAAAAAAAAAGAACATGGATAAGACTCATAGGTGATACAGTGCATAGAAGGCCAAGCCTGGAGTTAAAGTTCAAACACTTGGGTGACCCTGGTAAAGTCACTTAATCTTGTTTGCCTCAGTTTTCTCATCTGTAAAATGAGCTGGAGAAGGAAATGGCAAACCACTCTACTATCTCTGCCAAGAAAACCCCAAATGGGGTAACAAAGAGTTGGGCATGACTTATTTTAAAACTGGGATAATATCTGTCTGACCACATTCACTGGTTCTTTCAGTGTCCTGGGTTGTAGGAGTAAATCCAGGTCTGGTAAACTTAAATTTTTTGAGGGTAGCTAAATGCTCTCTTATTGTCTCTTCACTCATCATGGCTTCCAATGCCCAGTTAAATATTTTTTTTTGTAGTGGGGGGAGTTTCTATTCCTTTGTACCATAAAGAACAATTTCTTTGGCAGAGGAAATAAAAGCAAAATGAGAACTGGTTATTTCTGCCTTCCCTTCTTTGCTTAAGACCATCATCCCAGACACTCAAAGCAGCAGGTCTATACTAAATACATGCCAGCTCTAGGCACACAATTATTACTTTACACTGACAGAAAAACAAAACCAGAACACTCTCTTCATGTCCCTATGAAATACTCTTTGTGCCTCCTCACTCCTAGAAGACAGAGAGATAGTCAGGCCTTTGTCATTGCTATGGGAAGCTGCAAGTTTGACATGCACGTTCATTTCAATGGAGTCTCCTGAGCAAGGATTTATTTTTCATGATGTTTATGCTCCCCACGATGCGAGCTTGTTCAGTTAACCGTCTTTGGCAATTAGCAGTTTCTTGTCAAACACCAAATACGCAGGCTATTATTTGTGAGGTGAATGCAAACACAGTTGAATTGTTAGTCAGTCCTATACATACCCACCTCTTCAAAAATCTGATCAGGGAGGGAAGACAGAAGCCTTGTCCTGTTTTCTCACTTGTTTGCTATTGCTCAATTTGTTCACATTAGAATTCAGCATGCCATTTCCAATAAGATGACCACACTGGCTTGTTGAATTGTGTTTGGCAGAAGCTTTTGCTGTAGTCATGTGTGTACAACGCTTTATGTATATGAACTGAAACGTTATTTGTTACTTGGCACAAGGCATGAAAGTCAGCTTTTAAGTCTCCAGCTTTCATTATGAACATTAACATAATACTAGGTCTGAGCGTATATAAGAAGTGGAAGTATGCTGCACAAGGATACAGATACAATCTGAGAACAATGGCTTCAAAGTTAACATTTATTTTCTTTTTGTCAAAAAAGACTGATTAATTTATGTAAATTGTCATTGTATTAATTTATTATAATTTATGTCTAATTGTAATTAATTTGGGCAAAGCTCAAATTAAATAAGCACGTGCATTTTAGTACCGTACTGTATCATCAATTTTGACATCACTGAAGGATTATTAAAATCTTAATATCTTTCCCCAAATAGAATAGGATTTAAGATTGAAATTAAATATATTTGTGGAAAAATTCCATCTGGACTTAGAAATTCTTTACAATGCACTTTAAAAATTAGTAGTCATTTCCTAAGATCATGTATTTGAATGGGCTATTTCATTTCACTTTTGCATGTAGAGAAAAGATCTCTTTCATACCATAGAAAGGCAAAGAAAAAATAAAGATGGTGAAAATAATCTCCTCTCTGTTGTAACTAAAAAAGTCATGAAATAAAATCTATTATTTAATTACCTTAGGTGAAGAGACAAGAGGAAAACAGTACTCAAGTCACAGTATCCTTATATTAATAAATACCTAGACTTAAAAGGCACGGTGAGTACAGATATAAACTATCCCAAACAGTCCACACTTAATGATTAGCTAACAAGCCCTCTCTGCCAGTGAATAGAAAGTTTCAAAAAGAAAGGAAAAACAAAAAGATCAGGTGTCAAAACACAAAAGGTTGGGGGAGAATGGCAACTGATGTCTTAGATTTCTTTATGATAAAGTCTACACAGAGGCATAGCTTCCAGTTACATTAACATATATCACTAACTTTGTAATTTTTTATATTGAAATGTTTTCATTAGTTTACTACAAAACCTCTAATACAACCGCAACTTTATTAGCCACCTAGGATTTGCCTTAGTTATGCTTGAGTAGAATTTACTAGATGTTCCAAATTGAGTCCAACTGTTAGGTAATAACATTAAAGGCACTGAGTCTTTTTAATCTGTTATGGCATTTGGGGGTTTTAGTAAAACATATTTGGGAAAGAAGAGAACTAGGGTCTTTAATAGTGAAAGAAAAATGGCATAGGGGGTGTTGAAGGTGGCCACTTGCCCTGGAAGAAAACCTCACAATTGAGATGACCATCATATTCATTATCGGTGGTCTTCTAACACCTGGGAAGAGACCCTGAAGAGGGACCACTCCAGGGGAGCTGGAAGATCACTGGACTGACAGTGAGAGGAGATACTGCTCTGCACACAGTGCGTACTGACTTTGTAAGAATTTAGTCAAGTGAGGTGATTAGGCAACTGTTAAAATCCATCTAACTTCAAAAATGTTATTCGTTTAATAGTGACATTAATTATAGCATACAAAATGTACGTAGGCTCATTTTTATTCAACATACAATAATATTTTTCCAATATTTTTGCACTATCTTCATTTCTGAATAAATCCCTTCCCATCCTCTACCCAGGAAGTCATTCTTTATAATAACAAATACAAAGAAAGAGGAAAAACCAAACTATACCCATATAATTCTTAAAAGTTATTTATAAATTTTTTTAAAAAATTATTTGACTTTCTAAAAATAGACACTGTTTAAAGGAAACTACAGCAAATCTTGACAGAATCTTTTTGCTAATAAACACACACTAATTTTTCCTTAAGTTCAGATTGTTGTTTCATTGTTTTTCTCAAAGCAATGCATAAGCACACCATGTTTGTCATATGAAAATATTTTCCTCCTTCCCCCAGGTTACAGAGCAACTATTAGATGATCATGGCTTCACAAGATCAGAGTTCAAATGTCTAGACAATTTCATCTTTGTTTTTTATCTAATTTACTGCATTTTTCAATGGCTTGGCCTCCTGTGGAAACGATTTAGTGTGAGCAAGCTAGGGTGTCTACTGTTTCTCTCAATGATTTTCCTAAATCATCATCAATTTTTGATGATGGGCAATGAAAATAGATTAGAAAAGGATACATAAATAACATAAATAACAATCCAACATGAGGCAAATATGTAATGAGCTTAAAAAATCCACAAAGGATGAAAAAGGGAAGAAAATGGAATGAGACTCCACTGTTAAAGTCAGATGTTTCAAAAATCCCTGCTTTTTCCTACATTTTGAGTCTATGTTGACAATGTTTCTAAGTTCCTCAATAAACTTCTTGGTGAGCCATTCACAAATATTGCTAAGAAAAATCAAATGTTCTTCTTTCCTAAGAAGCCTTGCTAATCCCTGTCAATCTAAGAAGCAGGACAGTGTGTCAAGTGCCAAAAATCTGTATAATAATTTGAGAGGAGAAATCCACCCTGTTAAAAAAAAAATCATACTAACTATGGAAGTGACAGAGGAATCTGATATATGAACTCATAAGGATACATAAACTTTGCACTTAGGATAATGTAACAAATGTCTTTCTTCTGCTAAATTAATCTCTCTTCTTTATATTATGGCTAAAGGAGTATTTATCAAGGGCCTGCTATGTGCCAGGCACTGTATTATGTACTTTACAGATATTATCTCATTTGACCCTCACAACAACCCTGGGAAGTGGGTGTTATGCCCATTTTATAGTTGAGGAAATAGACAGACAAAAATTAAATGACTTGTCCAGAGTCACATAGCTAGTAAATGTCTGAAGCTGCATTTGAACTCAGTCCTTCCTGACTCCAGGTCCAGTGATCTACCATCTGGCTGCCTCTACAAATCTCACTGAAGAGTGAAGAGTTAAAAACTTGCTTGTATCTAAACTTAAAAAAATGGGGCAACACTGGTATATTCAGCTTTCAAAACTTCAGCCTAGCTACAAAAATAGTGCTATTCATTTTCCTTAGAGATTAAATAGCTCAACTGAGCAGCCAAGAAGTGGGGGCAAACAATCCAGGGGGAGGACCAATTTGGCCTTATTAAATTTCCAGGAAAACACTCTAAGATTTCATATTTTTTCTATGATTTTATGGTTCTGCAAATGGCTACAGTAGGAGTTCAATAATAATACTTCAAAGGATCCATGATTTTCATTGGTTTGGGTTCCTTCCCCTTCCATCAACACAGGCCACAGTCTCTATCCTGAGAAGACTGGTTTCACAAGCTGCAGTGGCCAAAAAAATGATCAGCTGGTGGCAAAATCATAGCTAAGCAGCCTCTGCAAACACAGGTAGGCAGGCCCATGGAAGACAGATGCATAGTTCGCTGCCAGGCCCATATTTAAAACTTTTTGATTTTGGTAGAATCTGCCAGACTTTGTCCTCTACTAGTAAGTATAACCTGGTACAGCAAGGGTGGCTTCCATGACATGAAACAGCTTTGGTGTGGGGCTGTTAGAGGATAATTATAGCATACGTTTCTATGTTCTTCATAAACACAATCCATTTGTATATGTGGAGGGGGCATCTCTTCATGATCTCATTTGATCCTCACACTTATCCTGAGAGTGTAAGTAGTACAAATACTCATTGTTCTCTTTTAAGATAAGGAGACTGTGGCAAAGAGAAGTGGCTTGGTCTAGGTCATGCAGTAATTCAGAGGTAGACTCCCTAATTCAAAGCCTGGTCTTTTAGTCCAGAGACATTTTGAAGGCTTGTTCAGTCATTTTTCATTCGTGTCTGACTCTTCATGACCCCATTTGGGGTTTTCTTGGCAAAGATACTGAAGTGGTTTGCCGTTTCCTTCTCCAGCTCATTTTATAAATGAGAAAACTAAAGTAAAGAGGATTAAATGACTTGCCCAGGGTCACACAGCTAATAAATGTCTGAGGTCTCATTTGAACTCAGGTCTTCCCGACTCCAGGGTCAGTGCTCTATCCACTATACTACCTAGTGGCCCCTTTCAAAGGCAAGGGAGCAGTTAATATACTTCCTGCTCTTCTTCTCACTTCCCTAAAGTGAGGGACCTCTTAAGGTTGCAGATGTCTTCAACCTTCTATTCTTCTCTCTCTTACCTCTTTCTTGATGATTTCATCTACTCCTATGGATTCAATTACCTTTGTATGTAGCTAACTCCCAAATCTATATCTAATACCTTGACTTCTCCTCTGAAAATTAGTCTGTATTTCTAACTGTCTGGTGGACATGATAACAATAACTACAACAATAGTGGTAGTAAACATTACGTTACTGCATTTAATTCTTACAACAACTCTGAGAATTAAGTGCTATTATTACCACCATTTTACAGATGAAGAACCTGAGGTAAACAGAGGTTAAGAGATTTGCCCAGGGTTATAAAGCTAGTAAGTGTCTGAGGCTGAATTTGAACTCAGGTCTTCTTGAATCCAGGCCCATAACTCTATCCACTTTAGCTCCTTGAGGGCAGGGACTGGCTCATAGTAGGTGCTTAATAAATGTTTATTGACTGATTGACTGCACCACCTAGATGCTATATCTACATCAGGATGCTTCCTAGAATGTCAAACTCAACACGTCCCAAGCTGAATAAATCATCCTCCCCTGCCACAAACTGGCCCCTTTTCTTAAATTCCTGACTTTAAAAGAGAACCACCAGTTACCCAGGACTTAAGACCTGAGTCATCTTTAACTCTTTCCTCTCTCACCTCCATACCCATTCATGTGTCAATTACTGCTTCTTCACTTCTGATCCTTTCCATTCCCACTAAAACCACCCTAGTTCAGCTCTTTATTACTCCTTGTCTCGACTCTTCTAATAACCTCACCCAATTGCCCCACTTGTCTCTCACTATCCAATCATCTTTCAGTAGCAGAGAACTTGACTTTCCAAGTACACAGGGTCTAACTGTCATTCTTTAGCACAAATTCACAAAGTTCATTGCTTATGGAGTAAATTATGCCCTCCTGTGCTTGGTGTTCAGGGGTCCAACAACTCTGGTCCCAAACTAGTAGGCATTGCATGTTACCCTGATTGCACTGTGCCTTCACTTGCATCTGTGAATGCCATCTTCTATGTCTCTAAAGGCAACTCCCCTCCTCCTCAATCTCTGACTTAAGCTCTAGATCAGGTACCTTCTCTCCTTCATGAAGGCTTTCCTTCTCGTTGACCTTTCCCACTTTGAATTTCTCATACCATTCAGATTTATCAAATGAGATAATGCATATAAATCACTCTGCAAACCTTATATCACTATTCAAATATCAGCTATCAGTAGTTTCATTTATTTATCATACACCTACAGCATATAAAAGCAGAGATATTTAATAAAATCTAAGGAAGGGAGGAAGAGAGGGGAGCAGAAAGAGGGGGAAAGAAGAGTTTAGGGAAAAGTTCAATGCTTGAATTGCCCATTTTCAGAATTATATGCAAAAATCTTACAAAATTTAGGTAAATTAATGGAAAAAAATTTCTTAAATAAAAGGAACAAAATATTTAGTTCTCAATGCTTAAACTTTGTAAAGTTGCAACCATTATACAATACCTGCATATTCTGATTCAAATACAATAATAATCAATTTCATATAGCTCATCTCTCTTAGATTTCTTTAAGTTTGATTTTCTTCTATATTCCTTGTTCATTTGCATTATATGTTAAGATTACAATCCATACATTACCTATTAAACATAGAGGAATAACTATCAAGTACTATTATTGATGATTGAGTTTGTGCTAGCAAGGACTCGAAAGGTCATCTAGTCTAAACATCTTATTTTACAGATGAAGAAACTGAGGTTCATAGAGATTTACCCACTTGTCAAAGGTCAAAGAAGAAAGTACAAGGCAGAAGAATGATTCAAACTCAGGTCTTCTGACTCCAAATCTAACAACTTTCTGCTGCACCCAAAACTCTCCATACCTCTTTAAAATGCATAGCTTTTAATTTTTTTTTTAATTTGATGAAGCATCAAGAAATGTAAAATACTTAAGATGGAGGATTATCTTTTTTTTTTAAATCATGCAATCTTAGCTTTTAACAATACCCTTCAAGCTACAATGTTATCAATGTCAGTAAGCCTGCTATTAAAATGAGGCAATTGGCCTCAGAGATTTAGCTTACCACTTGTCAACATTAAGCAGACATAAATATATTAGATAATGAAATGTGCATGGATGGTTTTTAGGAAAATGTCATCACTGTGCCCTGATCCCAAGGCCAGTAGCTGCATAAAGCTTACACCACACAGATGCTGATAAACTGCACAGTTTCAACTTGCATCCTCAATACAGCCTGTTTTCAAAACAGCCTGTATTCTGTAATGACCCTCCAGAGACTAAAATTGCTTATCATATGAGGCATTTGCCACTTGCTACTGTTGGAACTTTTTGCAATTAGGACTGCATGCTAAAACCACACTAAGTAACTTAGGCTACTGGTGAGTAGCCTATGTGTAGGTCTGAAGAATAATGGGGCAGATAAAAACTAGCATTTATATAGTACTCTGAGGTTTACAAAGTACTTTACGTATGTTATTTCAGTTGATCCTCACAACAACCCTGTGAGGTAACTGCTATTATTAATCGCCATTTTACAGATGGAAGACTGAGGTGGAGAGAAGTTAAGTAACTTGCCCAGGGTTACATGGCTTGTAAGTACCTGCAGCGGGATTACAATTGTTTATTACTTAAATGAGAATAACACTTGTTCGAGGTATGATTATTTTTAAAAATTCAGACCTTCAATGCTTTTTTGCCTTGAGGAATTTGGACAAATAGGCTAAAATAGAGAGTGAATGACGGTTTTATTCATCCATTCACTCATTCATCCATTCAACAACTTTACTATGCACCTATTGTATCCAGAGTACTGGGGTGTAGGTACCAAGAGAAATTCAGTTTAGATATAAATGGTCTCTTCCCTTATAGAGCTTATTATCTTCTAAGTGGTGGCAAAAGAATCGGATTTAGAATTAGAAGAATTGGGTATTTATATAATGGTTCTGTTACTACTTACGACCTTACACGAATCATCTGACTTCTTAGGTTCTTTTCACAGGTGTGGAAATTAGCTTACAGAGGTGATGTGACTTGCCCAAAGTCACATAGACAAGTAGCATAGAACTGATTTGAAACTGATCTGATTTGGTCAGATCCTCTGACCCCAACTGTGGGTTCTTTCTATGTATATTATGCTGCTGATGTGTTAAGATGACCTGGGACCCAAATATTCAGAGAAGGTATATATTTCAAACCAATTTGAGCAGGAAAATGTAAGATTTACATATGACATCAACTTGCTTAACCAACTTTGATTCAGCTACTCATCAACCAAATGTAAAGGTATGCAGAAGATCAGTAGATAGGGCTGTCCAAAAATCATCTACTCTTTTGGGAACATTTTAAATGCATCCTCTCATCACAAAGAACTAACTCAAAGGGATATCATCACCCTTCTTCATGGACATTCTGTGAAGTGTAGAATTTAGTATCTGAACACACCAAAAGAGACTTTCTCAAAAAGACTGATCTCAAAAAAGGGCAATCTCAGGATAAAGTATATGACAGTAACAAACAACATCTCTCACAGGGCATACATTATTTTATTCGCTTGTCACAACAACCCTGTGAAGTATGTAGTAACAATAAGTATAATCTCAATTTTGCAGATGAGGAAAATGAGTCACAAGATGGTCATGTGTATTATATTCAGGAATCAATATTCTACCTGAAGAGAAATGGATGCTGCAAATGAACTTCAAGTTAACTGTCAAATAGACATTTTTCATTATCTTAGCACTTTTTCTAAACTTCATAAACAGTTACCAAGAAACTTATGGATAACTTGAAGTTTTCAAAGTAAGGCGGGGTATGTTATTTACAATTTCAGAAGTGTACTCTTTTCTTGACTGCTTATGAAGAAAATCCTTTATTCTCTGAGGGTAAAAAGGGGATATAAATTGGCTATAAACCTTTTAGACATTTTTGCATTAAGTATTCAGACTACAGGATGGTTTCTGATGCAGTTTGTTATCCTTTCAAATATTTCTTCAGTAGGAACTTGGAAAACTCAGTGGGCAATTTGCCTGTAAGCTATGTAACACAACACTAACCACTCTTACACTATTTCTCTTGGAGAAATACACCTGATAGACATGGGTCACTTGGAAAGAAACAGAGTAAGGGACAGCATATATTTTATATCTTTCTTTGATTGCCATCTTTGCTTCTATCTCACATTGTAAATAATTTCCCTGTGCTGATGTATTTTTCAAGTAATTATTTAGATTTGGAAAAAGAGCCAGATATAGATTCAGAAGATATGGATTTAAGTCCATTTAAAGGCCACTTGGTGATGGTGGGCCAGTCATGTGAGGGGCTTGTGCCTTAGATGCATTCTCTGTAAACCAGGAAGGTTGGACTATTATCTCTGAGGTTCCTTCCAGGTCTAAATGCTATGAATTATCTTCCATTTTTATAATGCTGAGAAAAATGAGAGCAATAAAAAATTAGCATTAGCCAGAAGAATAAAATCTGAGTTACCAGATTTATAAACCCAGGCAGTCAAAGGTTTACAGATTACCCATAAATACAAACAGTGGAAATCAATTAAGTAATCAATAAATATTTATTAGGTGCCTGTTACATGCCAAACACTAAGGATGCAAATACAAAAGTCCCTAAAGAGTTGTGCTTATATCTAATGAGGGCTGAAGGAAGTAAATAACATGTTTATAGTTAATAATAATTACACATAGACATAGACATACATATATATTTATACACACACATAAACATATACAAAGTGATCGGTGGCAGGCTTACAAGTAGGGGTAATCTATTGCCTTTTGAAGGTGGGAGAACTGAGCTGAGCCCTGAAGTGAGTTCAGGGTTCTAAGAAGTACAAGTGGAGAGGGTGAGCTTAGGGGACAGACTCTTAAAGGTATGGAGATGGGAGATGATATGTTGTGTATGGGCTACTTTACATGACATGTAGAATACGTGAGAGGAAATAATATGTAATTAGTCTGGAAAGATAGACAAGAGCCAGACCATGAAGGAATGCCTTTAAATACCAAAGAGAACAGTTTGCATTTTATCCTAAAGGAAAAAAAAAGCCTGGTAACTAATTATTGGCTCAGGATTAGTAAGAGTGAAGCATCAAGAATAACTCATTTTGTGAATCTCAGTGACTAGAACAGTAACATCTTTGATAGAAATTAGGAGGAGAAGCAGTCTTAAAGGGAAAGATTTGTACATGTTGAGTTTGAGACGCCTATAGCACATCCAGGTAAAGATGTCCAGCAGGCATTTGGAGAAGTGGGACTGGAGCTCACAAGAGACTGAGGTGTAGACATTTGTGAGTGTTTGCATAGAGATGCTGGTTAAATTAATGGGAGCTGATGAGAAGTAGTCAAATTCATGGGAATGTGGACAGAGAAAGTATTAAGAAAGAAGACGGCCTAGGGCAGAGCTCTGGAGTTCACCCACATATAGAGGGCAGGAAAGAGACGATCTAACAAAGTAGACTTAGAAGGATGAGTATGACAGATATGGAAAGAAGCACTACAGAGCAGTGTTGTAAAAACCCAGGAAGAGGAGGAGGGTATCCAAAAAACGGGCAGGTGGGGGCAGCTAGGTGGCGCAGTGGATAGAGCACTGGCCCTGGAGTCAGGAGGATCTGAGTTCAAATCTGACCTCAGACACATAACACTTACTGGCTATGTGACCCTGGGCAAGTCACTTAACCCCACTGCCTAGCAAAAAAATTTAAAAAAAAATTTTTTTTTTTAAAAATTATCTGTGTGACCCAGGGCACGTCACTTAACCCCAATTACCTAAAAAAGGGGGGGGGGACAGGTAGTCAAGAATTTCAAACATTGCAGAGAGGTCAAGAAAGATGAGAAAAAACCATTGGATTTAACAATTAGGAGGTCACTGATAACCTTCAAGAGAGTGTTTCAGTCAAGTGATGTCCTGTGGAAATCACACTGTAAGAGGCTGGGAAGGGAGGAAGCGGAGGCAATGCATGTAGATGGTTTTGTTGTTGTTGTTGTTGTTGTTGTTGTTTTCTGTTGTTCTGTTTTGTTTTAAAGGAATTTGGCTGTAGAAGGGAAAAAAGATATAGGACAGTAGCCTGAAGGGATGACAGTATCAAGTGAAGGTTTCTTAAGGACAAAGGAGATCTGGGCGTGTTTATAGGCATCAAAAGAAGAGCCAGTGAATAAGGAGAGGTTACAAATTAGGGAAAGAAAAGGGAAAAATCAAAGGGCAAGATCACGTTAAGAATGACATCAAGGGAATAAGGGGAAGGGTTGCCATTATCAAGAAAGGCCACCTCACCTTCTGAGGCTGGAGCAAAGGAGAAACAGGGTGGATGATGCTAAAATGATTTGATTGTGCACCTGGAGAGGAGAGGGCATTTAAGGCAGTGAAATTTATAAGGCCACATCATCTCTTGAGAGGGAGCAAGTACCTTAAGAAGTGAAGGTTTAGGAAAGCTGCTGTGTAGAGTGTAATACTGCTCCTTCTTCCTGACACTCCTTCAGATAGCTCCTACTGTTACAAACAAAAGATACGCCTGGAGAGCAGGGGAATCTTGTAGCCTTTAGGGAAACCTCTAAGTTTGGAGGCGTGTTGGGGAACAGAACAGTAAGAAACAAAAAAATTGAACAGGTTGGAGGAACTGACCCCAGGAATTAACTCTTATACAGTGTTGTCTAAGTGAGAGTATCTCCACCTAAAAATATTTTCACCGTATCCTGCCTGCATCTTAGTACTTCACTTTGCTGAAATGCTTGAAATTCTACATATCAGAAATTCATTTAGGTTCACAAAAATCTACTTTAAAAATACAAATACAAGGATCCAGGAGTCAAGTGAACACTGTTAATAGTATAGGTAGGCCACATTATGAATTAAGTAGGTTTCACCTGGCTGGTTTGGGGAAATAATTGCCATTTAAAACGTTGGTTCTATAAACTGAGCTCTGAATTGACAACTTAGAAATAAATACAACTCATCTGTAAACTAGGGGCTTCCTATATTAAAAACATTAAATGAAGTCTGACACAACTACAGGCTACAAATACTGTTCAACTCTTAATGAATCTATATATAAGATTTTGAAAAATTCCATTCCAGGAACATGTTAACTAATTAATTAGACTAATCTTTTAAAGCTGAATTCTAATAGACTTATAAGCATGGTTTCTTGGGGAAAAAGCATCCAATGACCTGAGCTGTTAAATTCAGGGTTGTAATCCAAAATCAATTGTGCCTCAGCCAGCTTTCTATCATCAAGGTGTTTTTCTTGGCAAGAGCTCAAATTCAAAATGAAGGGAATCCACTGGGGTGATAATTTGCTATATGAGCACCCACAGGTTGTTAAAATAAAGGTGCTACACTACTCATGAATGCCCTAAAGCCCTTAAACAAACAGCCTTAGCAGGCAAGATCCTCATTCCTTTTATAAGTGCAAAGTAAGAAAATCTTCCTATGCTTACGTATGTATGTGTTTACACACGCATGCTTGTGCGGATACACACACACACACACACACACACACACTTCATCACAAACTGGAATCATAGCCTGATCTACTCAGCAGCACAGATTCCTCTTTTGTACGCTGCATGATGTACTCAACAACACCGCACAAAACTGATTGAAAGTCACCATGGTGAAGTGAGTCAGAGTTGGGTCTGGAAAATGACTTGCTCTGACACATACTAATTATGTGAATTTGGGCAAGTCATTTAACCTAAACTGAACCTCAGTTTCCTCAATTATAAAATATGGACAATACCTGCAATAGATATCTCATGGAATTGCTATGAAATAACATTTGTAAGCCTAAAAGTACTACAAATGAGAATTTGCATATCATACTTAAAAATTTTGCCACTCAAATTATAGTTCAAATTATAAAAGTTGGTTAGATCTTCAACTTTCAATATAATAACCACAGAATCCAAAGCAATACTTAACAAGCGTACTTCTTTTGCAAGGAGGGTCTGACAAAAAACAGATTAATGCTTTTCTACAAGTTCTGAAAATGTACATATAATGGAATACTATATTTAATTCAACTTTTCTCCCCAAATTCTTCTCAGTAGAACATTAATGGCAGGCACATGTGATAAATAACGTATTGAGTCTGTGCAAGGTACTAAGCGTATGAAGAGGTATGTGAAGACGTAGGAAAGGGAGAGCTTACAATTTACTGGGGAAGACAAGACAGTGATATCAACAAGTAAGGAATAAGGAAGATAACTTACATTTGTATATAATTTCATTGTTTACAAAGTTGTTGTTATTCATCCTTCCTTTTGAAGAGGACCAATGACATTATGGGGTAATGCCTTGACTTGGCCTTGAGTTGGATTTAAGTGAGGCAGAGTTAGTTACACAAAGCTGTCAGCCTCACTCTCTTTTCCACAGCCTTCAAAGTCCAGTGGAAAGACACAAGTCAGGATGACTGGTGATGGCCCAGAATGCAGTGGATAATCTTGGCATCTTCCATATCTGACCAAGCTCTAAGTGCTCCACAGTGCCTGCTTCAGCCACCTTTATGGCCTTTGAACAGATTGTTCTCATCTGCCCATTCTGCTGGAGGTGGGGTGTAGACATCCCCCTAAACTCACCAATGGACTTGTCAGTTACCATCAACTTGGTTTAGCCTGTTGGCCAAGATGATTTTACCAGGCCGTAGCCACTGCACATGATGTAATTTCTTGGAGCCAGAGGTGACAGCTGGGTGAAAAGTGGACACCAAAAGTGGATGAGCAGCACTGAAAAAGGTTAAGGTATATGGAGTGTTCAGGGAGGACTAGCACCTTTGGTGTGAGGGTTTGCCAAGCCCTTTTAAGGGCTGCTCATCCACTTTTGGTGTCTATCTTTCACTTAATTCTTACTTGTGTTTTACAAAGTACTTCATTAGATGCTATTTCAACTGAATTAATTCAAATCAATTCAAGAAACATTTACTCTGTAAATACTCTATGCCAGGATCTGAGGATATAAATACAAAATTAATCAGTTCCTGATTATTAAGGAGCTCAGATCCTACAGGGAGGGATATACCATGTACAAAGAAAGGGAAACAGAATTTCATAAAAAAGAAACAGAGCACCAATCCTCATAACAACCTTTTGAGATTTGAAAAGGTGTTAAAACTCACTTCACTCAAGTCATTCAATGGATTTTTCAATCTCATCAACATGGGCATTCTCTTCAACAATGTAGATTTTGGCCCATCCTTGCCTGCTCACCCTATATGACTCTTATTCAAATTCATGCTTTCCTATATTTTAACCCTGGCAAGTCCATCCAGCATGTGAGGGGATTGATTGATGGAGTATGTCGCCTGCCCATCAGTGGTCACTCACTCTTGGGAAATGACTGGCTCATCTTTTTTTTCTGACTCTGTACTTATCTGATGACATCCTTTATGCTACTTGCTGGGTAGTTTTTAGACTACATTGCAGCCTGCATCCCATGAACCTTCTCCATTGCTCTTTAGATGATCCTCCATTTCAATTTTTTATGAATATAGTACAGCGTGTCTTGTAGACATACCATATCACCAACAGCTATACTAGTATTAACAAAATGAGAATTAGTTTAAGCACTACAAAATTTCCCAAAGGCAATCTATCCTGTTTTTCTATTACTGTTCATTTCTGGGCTCAGAAAATTACATATTTGTCCCAAATCTATGGACTAATGGAAGAGCTCTATAGATAGTACATCTAATCGTATGTAAAAGTCTGTACAATAAACATTCTTTATCCACTTTTTTTTCCTGTGTATATAGTGAGGATACACTCATTTGCATGATTATAGTTCTCTTTCCGAAGGCTTTGTGACACTTCAGGATTTGATGCAACCAATGCAATCCTTCTACCAATGGGAACATCTGGAGAATCTTACCATCTCTAGAGAAATCCTCTTCCATTTGAACTCTCCCAACCCCCCTTCATTGCCTCTCACCTTTGGTGAGCAGGAGAATCAGGAAATTATAGAGCTTGAGAGTTGGAAGGGAATTCAGCAGCCATCTAGTCCAATCTTTACTCAGAGAAATCTCCTTTAGAACCTACCTGACAAGTGGCTATCCAGTCTCTGTGTAGAGACCTTTGAGAAGGGGGAATTCCAATATCTCTCAAGGCAGCCGTTACAATTTCAGATCTTCAAATTAAGGGTCCTTTAGTACAAAATATGGTGAACCTATTCTAAGTGAGTGGTAGAAATTGTAAGGAATTAAGAGGCATGAAAAGTCACCATGGCCTAAGTAGACCTAAAAAAGGCTGGTAAGAATGTATTTACTAGGTGTCTTGCAAATCTAATCAAAAGAGCTTGAAACTAAAAAGGAAGGGCTAGAAAGAAGACTGCTTGTACATATTTCAAAGTTATAATAAGGAATAGCTTCAAAGAAGGAAGAATAGCAGCTGAGAAACCCAGAAATTCATAGGAGATAAAAATCCAATGAAGAAGCCAGTAATAATACTTATGGCCACAAATGTCCATATACAAATGCTCCAAATCTAGGGAACAAACAAGTAGAACTAGAGGTCATTGCAAGAGAGCAAATTTGACCTCACAGACATCATGGCTCCTTGGTGAGATGAAACTCATGACTAGATCATAGCTCTGGTTTATTCAAAATAAACAAAGGGCCAGGGTTTGGTAGCATTATATATTGAGAAGATATACTCATGTGAGGACACCCAGAAACGAGAGGGAGAAGCGTGGAGAAGAATACTTAGACTAAAGTTAAAGAAGGGAGAAAGAGATGTTATTTCTGTCATTGGCATATACTAGAGACCGTCTGGAAAAAAAGAAGAAATGTATGAAGGGTTTGGGTATTATCACAAGCCTAGCACAGAGGTATGGTATAGTAGTGATGGGATTACTAATTAGCCAGATATTTTCTGTAGTTCTCTCTCTTTGCCAAAAGCAGAGCAGCTAATAACTTCTTCCCTTGCTTTAATAATAATCTCATCCTTTATAAGGTAAATGAACCAACAAAGGGAAATTCTATTCTGGATCCAATTCTCATGAAGAGGGAGGACTTGGTTGCTGGTATAGAAACGATGGATACCTTGAAGGAAAGTAACCACTCCATCCTAGAGTTTATGTTAGAGAAAAGGAAAGCAGGTATAGTCTGACATACATCTTAGATTTTGAGAAAACAGATTTCAATGGGTTCCAAGGAAAGAGAGGTAGGATCCTATGGACTAAAATGCTTTAGGGAGAACTCAGATGGAGAGATGCTAAAAAATGAAATTCTAAATCCACAAAGGGAAATAATTTCCAATGAGAAGGAAAAATGGGATTTGTCTGAAAAGACTGAGGCAGATGCACAAAGGACTGTTAAAAAAAAAAAACACTTTTTTTTTTTAAAGAGAAATGTGCAGAGGATGGAAGCAAGGCCAAGTAAAGGAAGATAAACATAAGAGTGTTATATGGTCCTGTAAAAATAGTATGAGAAACACTAAGGCTTAGAATTATTTGAAGCTGGTGAAGAAGCTGAGTATCACAAAAAAAAAAGGCTTTAAAGCACAGAGAAGAAGTTCAAAAAAGGACACAGAGAAATTTTGATACCACCTTGTTAAATTTAATATATACTTTAAAACTGTATATAACAGATTTTGCAGGTTCATATATGATCCTTTTTTGTTCCTAATTTGTATAATGAAATGTTTATGTTAGTGGATAATTAAGTGCATGATTAAAAAAAAGAACAAATTTTTAAAAGGAAAACACAGTCACCTCTACATAGATACCAAATAATGAAGTCTTATATAGCAAGGTCATCACTACATCTAATCTCCTCACAGTATGTCTAAATCCCATGTCCATCCCCATCACGGGGCTCTTGGAGGGCCCTTCCTTCATCCAAGCAATAAATGACTCCATAGATTTAAATGAAACCAGCATATTATCATCAAATACAATCTGCAAACTTGAGAATAAAAGGGGATGAGATATGGTATAGGAAAAAGAACACTAAACTATGAGTCAGAAGTTCTGCATTCAAAACCAGTAATTTCACTTACTAGCTTTGTGTGTTCAGGTAAATCATTTAAATTTAATATGTAAGCTTTCTCATCACAAGTCACCACTCAACTTTTTTTTGGGGGGGGCGGCGGTGAGGGGTGAGAAAAGTACTATGAAAAATGAAAAGTGCCAAACAAGTTAACTTTCTTATTTTAGTATCATTTTTAATGATAATCAAATAGGTCAATGTGTTCTAATAAGCTTTCACTGTCAAGATTATAACTCCAACATGTAAAAACTTACATCTACAAATTGTTAAATTGTGAAAGGGATTGCTGATCTCTCCAGACCACCCAGAAACCTATCTGGAGACTCTAGGGATTAAATCTGTTCTTCTTTCAGTGTTCAGAGGTACACATTCCTGGTAGAGGGCTAGCATGGCATGGTCAACAGCTGGGAAAATGAAATCCTTTGATCCCAATGGAAGTAATGCCTTCTTATAAATTGGAGTGATGACACAGAAGCAAGTGTCACTATCAGTACATGGCAAACGGTGCATACCACCGAGTTCAAAATGACCACTGAAATCACAGGAAATAGGGCAGATGCTGAGGCCACAAACATCTGAGCTGTAGAACAAACTTCCTATTCTAATTAAGTCTTCTTTGCCATTTGGTACTAACACATTTGTTTTCTTTTCACTTCATTGTTAAACTGAAAAACTGTTATGAGGCCCATGAGAGGAAATGAAGAGTTTATCATTAATCCCTCTCAGTCTCTCTCTTTAGAAATTAGGACATGGAAATAAACTGGCGCACCAAGAGATAACTAGTACATAGCTACGAAACCTGCATATATTCTGGTGGACAAAAATCAGGAATGAATGAGATACTAAGCTTCATGTTCAGCGAATGAATGGAAAAGTAGTTTAGGGGAATTGATAGTTACAGTAAGTAGCATCTGGGAAACTTCAATTAAAAAAAAAACAAAACACTAGACAGTCGTGAAGCCAAGGGAAAAAACTCCATCAAGCAGACCTACACTCAAAAGTTATTTGTCTTAAAAAAAAAAAAAAGGAAGAAAGAAAAAGAAAGAAAGTCTCACAAGTTTATTGTAACCATCAAGAGTTATAAAGTAGGCAGGGGCAGAAACTTCTCTAAGTCCAGGAAATATCACTATTTCCTAGGGGGTGAAGGTTAGGTAAACTATGAGTTTTACTACAGTTGGAAAGTCAATACCATGGATGAAAGATACCCCAAGCACTCAAATCCTGTGTCTAACTGCTCGGGCACTTGCCACTGCCCAAGAATTTCTGAAGCTTTCAGCTTTCTACCTGGGTGATATTTGGAGGAAAAATTTTACTTTCTTCTGGTTTATTCTGCTTAGCTCAAGTCTTCAGAGTCAACTTTAGCTTTTTATTTTCATTAGGTTTGTTTAAACACATGTTGAAACTGTGGTTGATGGTCTGGTTCCTAGACTGCAGATTTGTGGGTGGTAACATGCCATGTTTCTGCAAATAAGAAATTGAAAATTCAAACAATATAACTGAGTGCACTTGGAAGGATTTTGTAAGCTCAGACTCCTTACAACCTTTGCACAAAGACCTTTCCTAACCTTCAGGTGATTTGAGAATGTGGTTAATCTGAACACCCCCTTACCCAACTACTGAGGTCAATGTTCTTGAAAAGAGGTGTTAGTTAACCTGCCTATAAAATGAGTATGAGTCTTAGACCTACCAATGATAATATTTCATTAGAAATCTTCACAAGTAGATAAAGAAACTTTTAATTATGTAAGGCTTAGGGAAGAAATTATTCTTTTTTTGTTTTTTTGGTTTTTCTTAGGCAAATTGGGGTTAAGTGACTTGCCCAGGGTCACACTGCTAGTAAGTATCAAGTGTTTCTGTGAGGCCATGTTTGAAGACAGGTCCTCCTGACTTCAGGGCCAGTGCTCTATCCACTGTGCCACCTAGTTGCCCCAAGAAATTATTCTTTTAAGGAACTAAAATGAAGCACTGAGCTAAGTGAGGACAGCAGGACACCAACATTCAAAACCAGTCACAATGTGAACTCAGAGAGGGAGTGCAGAAAGTTGAAAAGAAAGTGCCTTATGAACAAAATGAAGTATAATTTGAAGGAACTTAGTAACGAGCAATAAACTCTGCAACAGTTTCAACTGTGAAATGATCACAGTTGAAATTCATTTTATGCAGAACTATCCTGGGCAACAAACAATGATGAATCACAGAGATACCAAGCAGGCATTTAACACAACACCTGGCAGGCTACAAAATACTTTCCTTATAACTCTGTGGAAAAGTGGCATTCCTTAATGACATAGCATAGATGTGAAGTCTATGTGGCACGACACTTCTTTTCAGTAACACTTGGCATACAGGATAAACATAACTAATATCATTAGCAACAGCTGATAGACTAAGCAGTATTTTTGCATGTGAAATGAGAATGATACTCATTTTTGTATTAAGAGATTAAGGGAGAGAGATAACGTATGTGGAAGACTATATTATTGCAATTTTGAAATGATTAAAAGATAAATGACATTCAGTGCAACCAAATCTATAGTACAACAGATTAAAACAAACCAAAAATCCTCAGTGCTTTCCTAAAATTTACATGAAACACAACTAGCAGTGGCTTGCTGAAAATATTATGAAGATTTTTTAAATGTAAAACTACTTTCTATATGAAATAAATTAAGATTGATGCAAAATCTAGTTACCATTAAAATTCTATATCTAACTACTCAATTCATAAAAAAGTGAAAATATGCAGCATCATTCAATAGTAATTTACATTGCTATAGCGACACTTCCTAGCCTAATTTCCATTGAGACCAACATGTATGGATGGAAGATAGTTGCTAATGGTTAATTTAGTTTAGTGTTCCCTGAACTGTTCATGTGAGAATTTAGACCCATGGTAAGAAGTGGGTAAAGAGCCATAGCTCTCAAAGTAGGAACACACACCTAAACCAAGAGTTAAGGATTAGGAAAGGATCATCCAATTCAGAAAAGAGAACATGGCTCAATCCAGTAAGCATGCATTAAACACCTACTCTGCACCAGGCATCAGTTATTAAAAATAAGTATGATGTAAAAGGCAATGAAGAGGTGCATGGTGGGTGTGAACAGCAAAGAATTGGAGCAAAGAATGTCATGAAAGAAATGAATAATTGAAAAACACAGGATGGTCATGTGGCAATGGTGAGGGCTAACTGATAGCCCATATGTTTTGCTGCTCAGATTGTCAAAAGAAAGTAAGGAAAGGTCTGAATACAGTAGGGGGATCTCTTCTGGCCAGCTTATGAGAGACATGGACAAGTGTCAAACACACTGAACTTCAAATCCTCATCTATAAAATGAGAGTGTTTGATTAGTTGGCCTATCTATTATTGTATGTTTGGGCTTGCCTGAAGAGACTTGACAGAAATATCCTCAGTGCTTTTGCTTTAATTCTAGATTGATGAAACAATATACTGTTCTATAATTTGGTCTTCTGAATTCATGTTTCCACCTAGAGGGAGTGCCCTTTTTGGATGACTGGTCTTGATTTTCAGGTTGGGTATATCTCCCACAGAAAATCAACAATTTGGTATTCCAGTTTATAAATCAGTCTCTTTTAAGGTTTGGCAGTGTGAAATGAATAGAAAGAACATCTGCTAAGTGGAAAGAATGTCTGAGTTTGAACCTCAGCTCTGACACTTAATTCCTGTATGACTTTGGACAAATTATTTAACTTTTCTGGGTCTCAATTTCTTCATTTGTCAAAGGAAGGACTTTGGATTAGATGGTACCTAAGGTTACCGGGTATTTTTGTTTTTGCTTTTTAAAGACTGATAACAGCTGGTGTCTAAGCATCCGAAGTTGAGGATATGGCTCTGCACTCACAGTAATTTCATTAAGGCATAGATTCAACTGAGGAAAGCCTTCAACAACCAGTCAGGATCTTACCCACCATAGCTAAAATCACAAAAGACAACAATTAGGACCTTGCTGCTTTGGGAAGAGAGGATATAGGTGAGCATGGGAGTTTACAAACTAGTTTATGTTCTTCTAGTTCAGGGCTAGAAAAGATAGGAGAAACATAAAGACATATAACAGAAACACGGGAAGGCAGTGGGGTGCTGGAAGTCAAATAAAGATTTAGTGGGTGATGTAAATTTTTTCTGCAGCCCCTAGTGTAATGACAATGGAAAAACACTACTAGTGTTAGTGTGTGTCCTTGAGAGGGAGTGGAGAGTTGGAGTGTATGACAGATAGAAAACATTCAAAGTATAGTGGGAGCCAGACTTAAAAGGTTTCACTAATGTGCAAACTACAATTAACTACAGGGGAGTCCTAAAGAAATGGAAATACCAATACACTAAGCATGTAATTTAA
The DNA here is from genome assembly GCF_900497805.2 of Vombatus ursinus. NCBI lineage: Eukaryota > Metazoa > Chordata > Mammalia > Diprotodontia > Vombatidae > Vombatus > Vombatus ursinus. The sequence continues at coordinate 8,580,440 of NW_020954604.1, read as the reverse complement.
AAATCATATGACCCTGTCTCCTAACTTGCACTGCTAGGAACTACTTTCTCAGAACATCATCCTCTCCTGTAATCTTTTATTTGGATCAATTTAACTTTAAAACTTAAGGATTCAAAGATCATTGAGTGTGAAGCACTGTTTTTCCTTTGACAGAACACTCATCTACAATAATGATGAGGAGGAGGAGCAGCACCAACTGTAGCAGCAGCAAGAGAGCCCAAGCCAGACGGACCCACATCGGGACAATAAAAGGGGTAACACTGTCCAGGACCCCCCTCTGTCTTTTGCCCCTTCCCCACTCACCCTGGAGAAGGAGGGAGGGAGGGGCAGCAGCAGCTAGTGCAGTGACTCATTAACCCTAGGCTGAAGCAATGAGCACATTCTGCAACACCCCTTAGGGGCTGAAAGCTTTGTAAATCATCTGCTACCTGTTCTGCCCCAAAAGCTTAACATTTCCCACATCTTGTTTCTCTCTATACTACTCAATCACCTCTCTGTATTAATCAGTCATCATACAGTGGCAAATCACATGCAACCCTCACCTCCTAAACTTTCTCCTTAACCCTACCCTGCCCACGCCCCACTCCAAACTTCAACCGATGCTTCCACTGGGCCCTCTGGAATTCCCATTTTATTGTGAACAAACTTCCCTAAATCCTAGACCACTTTATGTCATGTTCTTTCCATCTGAAAGCTCTCACTGAGACCCCGTATCCCTCCGAGACATTGCATCCCTGGCCATACCCTCCAGGACCAGCTATGTATTCTCTCAGAACCTCAACAAGCAGTCCTGGAAGAGATGTTGCAATACTTCTTGCTCCCTAGTACCACTTCCAGACTCTTGATTAACAAACTTTCCTTACTCTGAAGTCCACATCATGGTGGCAGTTTTACTGATTAGCCCCCAGGACATTCTTCTTTCCTTTCTCAAGGAGTTGAGCACCCATTTTACTACCTTCTCACCAACTCCTGCCACCTCTCTACTGGGGGACATCAAAACATTCACACTGATGTTCATTAACCTTTAGATTCCTGTTTCCTTTCCATGAACCGCTCCTTCACTCCAACTCAGTCATCTAAAGGCATACCAGATCTCACCATTACCCACAAACATTCCATTTCCTTAATTAGAAATCCTAGGGACAGCTAGGTGGCACAGTGGATAGGACACCGGCCCTAAAGGTCAGGAGGACCTGAGTTCAAATCCGGCCTCAGACCAAACACTTCACACTTACTAGCTGTGTGATCCTGGGCAAGTCACTTAACCTCAACTGCCTTAAAAAAAAGAAAAAAAAAAAGAAATCCTGACATTCCTCTCATCTGATTATAACATCCCATCATTACATATTTCTCTATGCCTCAACCTTCCCTAAAACCTATTCTTTACCTTCTTTGAAACCTTCAGTCACTCTACCCCTCAGTACTTTCTCAGGCTATTAGCTCTGTTCTGACTTCACTTTCCTCTCTTTCCAATTTTAAGCCTACAGTTAGCCATTTAAACTCAACAACGTTCTCTGTTCTCCCTTTGCCCCTCTGTCCTATTGCTGCTCATCTCTTGCAAATTTCAGGCTTGGATTATTTCCATCATTTGCCATATGCTCCTACTCACAGACAGCAGAACAAAGCTGGAGGAAGTCACAGAACCATCCTGACCAGGCACATTATACATTCACAGTATCCAACTTCAACTGGACCCTCACAAAGTAGTCCTTTTAATCTTCTCTAGCTGATTCTCCATTCTACTTCCCACATAAGCTATTTCAAACCTTCTCATCTTTCCCCAGGTCTCCCATATGTCTCCCTTTTTACCTCTGATTTCTCCCAGCTAAGGAACTCATCTCTACTGAAAAAAGTGAGTCCATTTGATATGACCTCTCCCTCCTCCCATTTTTTTTATCATAAAATCCTAAGACAACCCTATTTTCTTCTGAAAATAATGTCCTTATCCATACCAAGGCCAACTCCTCTACGTGTTCTTGATTCCACCTCTTCCTGTCTTCTCCTGAAGACTGCAACTTCTCTTTTCTCTCAATTCTTCAATCTTACCCTATCTACTAGTTTACTTACTTCAAACCTACCCAAGTCTCACTGAAACTTCACTAAGCCCTACTATCTCCTCAAGCTATCCTCCTATGGTTCTTTTCTCAGCAAAACTTGTAGAAAAAGCTATCTGTACTATTGCATTCACTTTCTTTCCTCTCACTCACTCCTTAACTCTTTATAATCTGTCTTCTGGCCTTACTCAATAAAAACTGTTTTCTCCAAAGTTACCAATGATCTTTTTTTTTTAGAAATTAAAGTTTATTTTATTTTTCAATTAACAAGTATTTATTTTTCTCCCCCTTTTCCTTAAAAAGAAAAAAAATCTTTGCAACAAATAGTCAAGTAAAACAAATTCCCATATTGGCCATATTAAAAAATATGTCTCATTCTGCATATTTAATCTATTGCCTCTCTGTCAGGAAGTCTATAGCATTCTTCATCATCAGTTCTCTAGAATTATGATTGATCATTACGTTGATTAGAGTTCAACTTTGCTCTTTTTTCAAAAAATGTTTTTGCTACAATATAATATTGTTCTCCTGGCCCAGGTCACTTCACTCTGCACCAGTTCATCAGTGTCTTTCCAAGTTTTCTCTAAAACTGCACCTTTTGTTATTTCTTAATATAATCTTAGTTGCAATGACTTTGTACAAAAAACTTTTAAATTTTATGTCCATTTATGTTCATTTTATGGATTTTCCTATCCTCTCTAGTCCTTTTTTGATCAAGAACTCTTCCCTCATACATAGATCTTAAAGGTGATTTCTTACTTCCCCTTATAATTTGTATAAATAATTTTGTAGTTAGGTCATGTAACCATTTGGAGTTTATTTTGGTATATGGTGAGAAGGTTTGGTCTAAACATAATTTCTGTCAGACTACTTTCCACTTTTCCCATTGGATTTTTGTCAAACAGTGATTTTTTACCCCAGTAGTCAGAGTTACAAACACTTATCAAACACTAAGTTCCTATATTCATTTGCTTCTTTCTGTATGCCATGTCCAGTGGTCTCTTAATTGTCAGATCTGATGGTCTTTACTCAGTCCTCACCATTCTGAACCAATCTGCTGCATTTGTCACTGCTGACCACCTCCTCCTGGATACTTTCTATTACCTGCATTTTCATGACATTACTCTTTCCTGGTCCTTCCCCATCTGTCTGACTTCTCCTTTTCTGAATCTTTTTCTGGTTCATCATTCATTTCATATTCTTTAACTAGGATGTTCCCCAATGATCTGTCCTAGGTCTTCTTCTTTCCTCTTTCTATACTGTTTCTCTTGCTGAAATCATTAGCACCCAAGGGTTTAATGATCTTCTCTATGCAGATGATTCACAGATCTACATATCCATCCACAGTCTTCTTCCTGCATCACTAAAGGCCTATTGGACATTTCAAATTAGCTGTCTAAGAAATGTCTCAAAACTCAATTCTTTATCTTTTCCTCCAAACTCTCCTGTCTTCCAAACTTTCCCATTTCTGTTGAGAGGACTGCCATTCTTCTAATCTCCTAAATCCATAACCTCATTGTTATTTTCAACCCTTCACTCTTTTTCCATATATCTAATCAGTAGCCAAACCTTGACATTTCTACCTCTACAACTTGCATATCCATTCCCTACTCTAGCCACACAACTACCAACTTAGTTCAGGCTCTCATCACTTCTCATCTGTTATTGCAACAACTAATTGGTATCCTGCCTCAAGCCTCTCTCTCCATTCCAGTTCTTTCTACACACAACTGCCAAAGTGATTTTTGCTAAGTGTAGTTGCCTTCAGGATAGAATATAAACTCTTCTGTTTAGCTTTTAAAGCCAACAACTTGGCCCCAGCCTATCTTTCTGATCTTATAGGACATTAGACTCCTTCTTACCCTCTGCAGTCCAGCCAAATTAGCCTTTCATTGTTTCTCATACATGACATTCCACACCCAAACCTAGGCTTGGCCTGGAATGCACTCTCCATACTTCTGCTCTCAGAATCCCTCTCTTCCTTTAAGAGCTCAAGTAGCACCTCCTATGTAAAGTGTTTCCTGATCTGTCTTCTTTTCTAAAACAACTTGTATTTACTAGTTTCCATTTATTTTCTTTATATTTATTGTGGATATTTTAATACATACTTGTTGTCACCCCATTTAAAATTTATGCTATTTGAGAGTAGGAATTGTTTCATTCTTTGTATTTGTATTCATAGAGCCCAGCACAGTGCCAATACTTAATAAATGCTTGTTCACTGACTTATGAAGACAAAAATATTTTCAGTGACTTGACTACTTTTATTGAAAAATAGATTTAGTGTTAAAAAAATTATATGAAGGTAAACTTCATGCAACTTAACTATTTAATAAGAACTTCAACTTTAGTGTTAAATATACCTTAGTAATACTGTTTAAACTGCATTCCTATGAAATGCTGGGTCTTGTCACATTTGAGATTATAAAACAATTCATTGTCTTAATCAGCATGTTCCTATGATAATCAATATCTTTCTAAACAGAACAGGAAACTAACTGTTGAAATGAAAACTCCTCCTGTTGTATTAATTTAAAAATTACTTATGCTAGTATCAGTTATTTTTACTTAGCAGTAAAAGAGAAGAATGGCAAATTCATCCACAATGCCTTTCTAAAAAACTGATGTCTCACCAAGGTTCTTGTGTGTGTTCCCATGGGTTACAATTGCCCTTGGCCTATCTGCCTTAATGGAAGTTGTGAGCAATATTCAGTTTTCTCCCGCAAGAACGCTGTGAACAAAACAGTACTCATCATTCCCAAAACATCCACTGAGTTCCAAAATATTTTCTCTGAAAAAAAGTGCTTATTGCTTTTTTTTTTTTTTTTACTAGATTGTTATGCCTGAGTCATTACATTATCTGGAGCTTTAGCAAGGCATGAAATTCCATTTCTTATCAATTAGTAACTTCTCAATAAGGGTGCTATGGGTCTTTGAAAAATATTAGTTGTTATGAATTTATATGCTCCTTTCTTCTTTCAAAATTATTGCTTTTAAAATAGATACAAATTCCAAGCAGATGAATCTATTTTAATTATTTAACATTTACTTGAGTGACAGCAATATATACCAGACACTGCCCTAAATTTATATGAACTATTTCTTTTCAATTTACAGCAGAATTTTCCTCAAGTATGATACCAACAAAAACCCCAATTCAGGGAAGAACAAATATTTCCTCCATTTGAAAATCATTAAGCCATTCCTTGTTATAAGAATCTTTTATTTGTCTCCTATATATATGCAAATGACCATTCTTTTGGTATTTGTTGGGTTCAGCATAAAAATCACAATAATAATCCAAGTGTAGAGAATTACAGATTCTTCCTCATTTCAAAATTCATTAAGTCATTTTCACAAGTAATAATGATTTGGAATATCTATATTTTTATGCATGTAGGCTTATAATAGAGGCACTATGCCAAACTGGGTTTTACTAGAGCCATTTCCAATTTTCATGTAATTATTCTATGTAATAATCTTAACGGTCTGTTACATGTTTAGCTGGCAAGTTTATGCACTTTCTAACCACCTAATTTAAAATAAGAAAATTGTATTTTAACCTGCTATTTATACTTTGAATCCAAAATGTATTAATAGTGGCACAGAAAGTCAATAAATGAGCTACTATTTTCTGAATGTGTAAAAAACATGTATAATGATACCAACAGCATTAACTTTTCCTGCCAAATAAAGAAGCAATTAAACATTTTAACTATAAAATCAGTATTGCTCTAATTTTTTAAAAGGGAAAAGATTTATCTTATTTTTTGTATCAGACATGTAGTCATATGAATGGTAACTCAATACTTACTGTATAAAATATGAGCTATGAAAATGTTTTACAGCTGGTTTTGATCAGCTTCCTTTGTTTAACATTAAGAGTTAACCTCCAAAAGACATAGACAAACTGCATATCCTACAGGTAATGGCAACCAGATGGGATGTTCTCCCTGAAAGCTGTTCTTGGGTCAAAGTGGGGGTAGGAATGGTCTTGAGAGAAATTTGGATTTTTTCAGGTGGCAATTTACACAGATGAACAGGCTATCACAGACTCTTTAGGGGAAAAAAAAAGGTTTCAGGTTTTTAAAAGAGAAAAATGAGATAGTGATCACACACTGCCATTTAATTAAATTCAAAATGATCCCTTTTATTATTAGCCACTTTGATCTGTCAAAGTGAAAAGGACCTTACCTGCCTGTGGTAGATGAGATGGAGACTCAATAGTCCCAAGGATCTGTCTTCCTCTCCTACTGGTAAGCTTTTTTTTTTTTTCCTGATTGTAAACAGGAAAAGAGAATCATGGAGTCTTCTAGTTGGAAAGGGCCTCAAATATGATGAAAGCCAACCTGAAGCTGAAGTGTGAATCTCTTCTACAAGATTTCTCTCAAGTGATCACCCAGACTAGACCAACAGACTCTCAGTGGGAAGGAACTCAGTATCTTCTAAAACATAAGCTATCCTCTTTGGGGCATGGTTCTTAATTGTTCTAGATACTACACACTTCAATTACTTTAGTTTAGGATTAAATTTTTTGAACAGCCATATCATACTTTTGAGTTGCTTTGAAATTCCCTAAAACTCATAGGTCCCATCCCCAACACACATATGTACAGTTATCGTCCCTCTCCCCAAACATTGCCATTTTTTGGACAGAAATCCAAAAGGCTGTCATTTATGCAGTTGCTTTTTTGAACCTAAGTGCAGGATTATACACTTATCCCCATTAAATTTTGTTTTCTTAGATTTGACCTGTCGTTCCAGCCTCTTGAGATCTTTTATGATTTTGAGCCTATGTATTAAATACCTCTCCCACCTTCCTATCTTCCACAAATGTGATGAACATGACATCTGTGTCTTCTTCTAAATCACTACCTTAAAAATGAACGGAACAAAGCCAAGAACTTGAATACAGCTATAGGCAGACGAAGATCATAAAACTTAGAGCTAGAAAAGACCCTAAAGAGCATTTAATCCAACCGTCTCATTTTAAAATGAAGAAGGAATATGAAACACTGAAAGTTTAAGTACAGGCATACCTTGCTTTATTGTGCTTCACTTTATTATGCTTCACAGATATTGTGTTTTTTGTTTGTTTGTGGCAACTCTGTGTCAAGCAAGTCTTTTGTCACCATTTTTTTTCCCAACAGCATGTGCTCACATCGTGTCTCTGTGTCACATTTTGGTAGTTCTTGCAATATTTCAAGCTTTTTTTCATTATTATCATATATGTTACAGTAATCTGTGATCAGTGATCTTTGATGTTACTATTCTAATTGTTTTGGGGTGCCATGAATCATACCCATGTAAGATGATGAACTTAATTTATAAATGTTGTGTGTGTTCTGATTGCTTCACCCAATGGCTGTTCCCCATCCCTCTCCCTTTCCTTGAGCCTCCCTATTTCTTCAGACACAACAATATTGAAATGAGGTCAATTAATGACTTTACAATGGCCTCTAAGTGTTCAAGTGAAAGGAGGAGTCAATCGAGACAAACTTCATTGTCTTTTTATTTCAAGAAATTGCCACAGCCGCCTCAACTTTCAGCAACTACCACCCTGATAAGTCAGTAGCCATCAACATCAAGGCAAGATCCTCCACCAGCAAAAAGATTATGACTTGCTGAAGGCTCAGATGATGGTTAGCATTTTTTTTAGTAATAAAAAAAAAATTTTTAGTACAAAAAATTTTTAATTAATGTACATTTTTTTAAAAGACATAAAATTATTGCACAATTAATGGGCTACAGTTTAGTGTAAACATAACTTTTATATGCACTGGGAAACCAAAAAATTCATGTGACTCACTTTATTGCAGTGATCTAGAACCAAACCTGCAAAATCTCCAAGGTATGCCTGTAATTTGCCCTAGTATACATGCATAGTAAAGTTAGGATTTGAACCCATATCTACTGACTGGAGATTCATTAGTTTTTCTACTATATCACTCTTTCCTTAAAATCTATATCACAGAATTGTTTCATTTTTGTATCTCCAAGTGTTAATCACAGAGCAGATATTTAATAAATCCTCATCAATTGAAGATCTAAGATTTTAAAGAGGAAGAAAGCATCACAATTTGCTCCAACTTCACCACAATCTTATGAAACAATCCCCTAAACTTTTTTGGAACTGTAATAACCTATTAAGTTGAATTTGACACCTTATTCTCCAAACCCTATCCTCCCAATCCAATCCAACAGCATTTATTAAGGACCAACTGTATGAAAGACATGGACTATGTGCTGACAATACAGAGACAACTCCCTTCCTCCCATGATCCCTATCTTCAAGAAGCTTACATAGGACTGGGGGACAGGAGAAAGAGGAGAGAGCAACAAAAAGTTAATAGCTGGGGGGAGAGGGGGTGATGGGTAAAGGCTTCCTATAGGAGGTGGCTCATGAGCTGAGACATGAAGAAAGCTATGGACTCCAAGAGATAAGTGAAGAAGGAGCACATTCCAGGACTGAAGGACAGCCAATGTAAAGACACAGAGACCAGAGATGGGATATCCAATTCAAGGAATAACAAGCATGCCATTTTAGCTGGAACATAAGAGTATGTAAAAGGCAGTAATGTGAAATAAGCCTAAAAAGGTAGGCTAAAGCACTCCCAAAGTGCTTTTAAGACATAAATTGAATTTACCTGCATAAACGTCACAGTTACCACCCATAATGGAGTGGGAAAACAAAAAAGGGGAGAAAGCTCACCACATAAACAATGAATGAGCTGTGCAGTTTACCTTACCAAGTAATGTATTATAGTAGATTCAACAAACACCCTAATAAACACTCCCCATAATTTCAATTACATATCATATTCTCGGTGGATAAGGTTTCAAAATACTAAATTGATATAGGAGATAAGAAAAAAGAACAAGGAAAAAGTAGAAGAAAATAGAGGAAAGTAGAGAGATAGGATGCACTCCACTGCATAATACACATAAGCAGAAGATGAACCCCAATCCACATGACACCACTTCCTAGCACTGCCAAGAATCAAACAGACAGTCTTATCAGAAGCTTTCCATAAGTCTCCTCAGATAAGGGTCAATATTTTTTCCTTCCTCCCTCAAATACATGGGGGCTCAACATATAAAGGTCAGGATCATAGATTTAGAATTAGAAGGGACCTTAGAAGTGAGAACTAGGCCAACTCCCTCATTTTACAGAGAAGGAAACTAAGGATCAGAGGTTTGCAAAGGCCATAAAGATATTAAGTGACAAGTCCAGGATTTGAACTCCATTTTTCTCACTCCAAATCTAGTGATCTTTCCACTGTATCTCCATGACTCCTCTCAGGAAAATGATTTTAATTATTGGTTCCTTAAAAAGAAAACCTAGAGAAAAAGATGAAGCCATTGTCTTCCTCCCTAAATTAACTCTCTCCCACTTTTCCTATAACTTGATTCCACCATTCATGTAGTTATCCAAGCTCAAACTGTGAATCATTTACTCAAGATATAGAATAAAACATTATTTTTGGACTTAGTCATGATAAGAATTTGTTTTGACTATTTGCTACAAGGGTTTAATTTTTTTCCCTTTTTAATGGGGGTTTCGTGAAAAAGAAAATAAAAGTTTATTAATTGAAAAAAATTTAAATTAAACTATGAATTGTTTATTCACTTTTTTCTATATCAGTCAGTTATCAAGCCTCACCCATTCTTCATTAAAAATAGTTCCTAAATATTCATTCCTCTCCTAGCTCAATATTATCACTTCATGACTAGATAAGTCTAACAGCCTCTTTTATGGACTTGATTTGGCATCCTACCACCATCACCACCACCATCACCACCACCACCACTACCACATACCTATTTAATTCATTTTTTAAACCTCACATTTTAATTGACTCATTTTGAAATGATGAACTACGGAACACATTAGATTAAAAAAAAACCAGGAGACTTTTATTATGTTAAATAAAAACTTAACTGGCTTTGTATTCCTTATTTTTCAATACAATAAAAGTAGTTTTTCATGACAGCCATCATTTTTAAACCCTGAATTAAGCCATTCTTTGTACTTAGGCAGATCCCATCAGCCAATTTGCAGATGGGCTGAACCATTTGGACATGGGCCAGTTTTCACACATAAATTATAACATACATGCTTTTTCTTTGCCCTGATTTGAAATGTGTTGTTCGGATAAAAGAGTGGGTAACTGAAATGCATAGTTGCTTATTTTATTTTCTATTAATATAACCTTGAGGCCATACTAGATTCCGTATACCCTCTCAGGATCCTCCCCATAAAGAGGAAAGCCTCAGAGGAGTCAGCTTTAATTAGGTAGTAGTAGCAGCTGTAGCTAAAAATCTAGTCCCTGCTTTTCCTGGCTCCACTCACTTCTCCTTCTGGTAAACATATTGTTACTTCCACTTCCCTTTTTGTTGATATGTCTGCCTGATCTAGGGAAAATGAAGGAGACATGTAATCGTCTTTCATAGCTAAAATGAAGAAAATGGTCATTGCTGGAGGAAATGGCAAGTGATGTAGGAATTTGCCTTGAAGGACTAATGAAAGAGAAACAGGGCAAACACTCCCCAAACACACAGAGAAGCCTCTCAAATGCCATCCCCTCTACTAGTCACTGTATGAAAGACATAAGAGCCAACATCACCAGTGGAAAAGCAAATTACCAAAGGCAGATGTGGAACACAGAGGAGGAAATACCAAAAAGGTACACTGGCAACTGGAATGAGGCCACCATCAACACTTGTCAGTTCTCCAGTGGAGTATGTAGCAGCAGGAGTGCTGGTCACTCAAATCTAGGAGGAGAATAGGCTCTCTCTGAGAAACTAATCTGAGGTGAGGGAATACAACTATGAGAAAAGAAAAGACTTTCTAAAATCTCTTAGTGCTTGCACTTTAATACCTGAATTGGCATCCAGTTAAAGGACATACTTGGACAAAACATTACCAAATCACACACATCACTTTTACATGGATTATTTAAAAGTCAAGCACCTGTAATGTGTTATACTCATTAAGAACAAATAATAAATCTTTCTCAAAACATCTAAAACTTGTGAAGGAATTAGGCAAGTATAACTTGGATAAATGCTTTATTTTAACAGTAATAAGTACTTTTTATTACAGTGTTTAATTTTAATAAGCCACTGTATAATATATAAGCTAATGAGGTAAAACTGTTGGTTAAGAAAATCATAGGTAAATAACATTTTGACTATGTCAAGACCATTTAGCCCCTTGTTGGACTAAAAGGGCTTTAAAGAACAATTAGAGGAACTAGTCACTGTTCAGAGTAATAGGCCCTTTTACTTGGCATGTTTATGGGAAGATCCAAAAGGGAAGGGCTTGTGACTTAGCTGGAGATACCCAAGAGAGGAGGCAGAAACAAAAAAAGGTACTAGAGGAAATCCAAAGAGCCCAACACATTAGGGCCAGGACTGACTCCTCCAAACACGTTAAATCTCATGGTTTCAATTATCATCTCTATGCAAATAATTACCATATCTACATAATTAATCTTAATTTCTCTCCAGAGCACCAGTCTTGCATCATCAATTGCCTCTTTGACATTTCAAACTGTATGTCCTGTAGCTATCTCAAACACTCAACATGTTCAAAACAGAATGTTCACTTTTCTGCCAAATCCTGCTCTCTTCTCAACTCCCCTATTAGTGTTGAGTGTACCACTATCCTCCTAGTTACCCAAGCTCCCAGCCTTGGTGTCATCCTTGACATCCATCCCCTTCTTTCCACTCTTACATCTGCTTCCCTGGTACCTGCTCCTCATCACCTCTTGCAAGGACTATTGCAATAGCTGCCTTTAAAAACACACACATATTATAGTTTATTTTTTTGATTTAGCAAAAATATGCCTTCTTTTCTTCTCACCTCTGCACTGAGAACAAAACCCATTACAAACATGTATAGTCAAATCAAACAAATTTCCACACTGGATACGATTTTTAAAAAATCCAGGCTCAAGGTGGGTAACAGGTTTCATCATTAGTCTTCCGGAATCCTGTCGGATCATTAAGCCTATACAATTAGGCATCTTATATAAAAAAAGAGAGGATGAGGGGGAGTGGCTGACACTTGAACCTCATTTTCATGTGAACTAGTCAAAAGAAGAAGACTATTCATACACACACATCTGGATACAGAAGTACATCTCATTCAATAGGAAAATAAGAAGGAAAGAGAAGAAAAGATAAGCATGAATTAGAGGGAGTGTGGATTAACTATAGATTAGTCCTAAGCAAAACAAACTCTATACAAAATCATTTCTGACTCTTTTTAAGGTGACTTATAATGGTAATCTGAGATGGTGCGCATAAATTGGGGAATGGCTGAAAAAGATATGATATACTATTGTGCTCTAAGAAATGATAAAGAAGAAAGTTTCAGAGAAACCTGGGAAGGTACATATGAACTGATACAGAGAAAAGTGAACAGTACTAGAAGAACAATTTATATAATGACATAACAGACAACAACTATGAAAGCATTAGGAATGCCTACTTGTATACCCCGATTATGGGAAGTAATTTTCCCTTCCCCCTCAAGTATATTCCTCTTCCTTTTTCTTCCCATTTGTCTCTTAAGATTATTAAGACATAACAGAAACACTCCCAGGCCTTATCTAACTAGACTTCCTATATGAACCTGGATGATGATGATGATAATGATAAGGTTCAGAAGGCAAAAAATGTATCATAGAAGTTAAGCAGTTTATACTTGCTTAGTCCTTCATTATTGTTCATTTGTATTTCTCTTTTTATATTTCTCTTAACTTCTGTGTTTGAACTTCAAAGCTCTTACATGGTTCTGGTATTTTCATTTGGCATGCTTAAAAGTTCTCTATTTCATTAAAGATACCATTTTTTCCTCTACAGAGTTATACTCAATTTTGCTGGGTAAATTATTCTTAGCTGTAAGCCTTTATCCTTTGCCTTCTAGAATATCATATACCAAATTCACCACTCCTTTATAGTGGTGGCTGCTAAATTGTGTGTGATCCTTACTAAAGCTCTTTAAATTCTTTCTTTCTGGCTGCTTGCAGCATTTTTTTTTCTTTGATTTGTGAGCTTTGTATTTTCACGAAAATATTTCTAGGAGTTTTTATTTTGGGGTTTCTTTCACAAGGTGACCAATAGATTCTTTATATTTCCACTTTGGCTCCTGGTTCTAGATCTGGGCTGTTTTCTCTAAATACTTCTTGAAATAGGATGCCTAAGACTCTTTTTGTTGTTGTTGTTATGGAATTCAGGTAGTGCAATGATTCTTAAATTTTTTTCTCCCCAAACTGTTTTCAGGTCACTTTCTTTTTTTTTAACTTTTAGGCAATTGGGGTTAAGTGACTTGCCCAAGGTCACATTGCTAGTAACAAGTGTTTGGGCTGAGGCCACATTTGAACTCAGGTCGTCCTGACTTCAGGGTCGGTGCTCTATCCACTGCACCACCTAGCTGCCTCTCAGGTCACTTGTTTTTGCTGTGATTTATATCAAATTTTCTTCTATTTTTACCTCATCTTTTGATTTTGTTTTAATATTTCTTCTTGTCTTATAAAATCACTGGATTCTACTTGGTCCATTCCAGTTTTTAGGGAAATTGTTACTTCAATAGTTTTCTACCTTCTCTGTCAAGCTATTAATTCCCTTTCCAATTCTTTCTTCCACAACTCTCATGTATTTTCCATTTCCCCCTTAGCACTCTCATTTCATTGATAAATTTTTAAATAATTCTTTTTAAAAATTCTTATATCATCTCTTCTAGGAATTGTAGTGGAATTTGAACCCAACCTATTGTTCTTCTTTGAAGGTTTACTTGTAAATGTTTTGTAAGTCATTTTTCTCTTCTGGCTTTGTGTCTTAAGCATCTCTGTCAACACTACTAGGATCTTCCCTCTGACGTTATCTTTTATTTGCACTGTATGTATCTTTATGTAAGATTTTTTTTTATGCTGTCTCCTCCATTAGAATGTGAAGTTCTATATTTTTGCCAATTGTTTTTTGCCATATTTTTGCCATTTTTTTGTATCCTGAGTGTTAGCACAGGGCTTGACACATAGTAAGCACTTAATAAAGGCTTGCTGACTACATCAGTGTAAGTTCTGGTAGACTTTTACCATAATATAAAAGTGTAAAGTTACCATAAGATAAAAGGGTAAGATAAAATTGAGTAAAATATGAATTACATATTTGTTATCTGTGGACTAGCCTAGTTAAATGTAAAGAGGTTCATCCAGAAGTCTGGCCACCAGGCAGAAGTTTTTATTCAACTATAATTACTCATGAAGACCATTTATTAAGGTGTGAGGGGGACATAGTTTGTATCAGCAAAGGATATATACTTATCTAATAAAAGCAAAGTGCTTGGTGCACCGTAAACACTTAATAAATGTTAAGAGAATGCGTATAAGTAGAAGTAAATACAGATGGAGATAATATGCAAAAGGCATGTTTTCTAGTATTATTAGCCATCATTATACAAGTATTGTACACGTCTTAATACTATAAAACTGTACTCAGGCTTTTGAACTGCCCTATACCTTTAGATGAAGATTGAAAGGTAGAAATTTGAGGGAAATAAAAAACAACAACAATGCAATAAGTACATCATTTGTTGTGTCTCTACAACCTATCAAAAAAGGTACCTTATCTTTCATTATCTGGTCCCTCCTATACATTGTCACTACAACCACCCAGAGTTCAAACCCCTGTTTCTTTTTGCCTAAAATATTATAACAGCCTCCTACTGGTCTGTCTAAATCCAATCTCTCTCCTCTCCAACTCACCCTCCACACCACTGAGTACTCTGCCTGTTGGAACATTTATGATCATCAGTTTATAGGATAACAGATATTGATTAGGATGGGCCCTCAGAAACCACCTAATGCTACCTTCTAATTTTCTGGGTAGGTTTAGTGACTTGCCTATGGTCACACAGGTAGTAGGTATCTGATGCAGTAAGAAATAACAACTCAAACCCTGAATGACTCCCCATTGCCTACTGAATAAACTATAAACACGTGAATCTTGTATGCAAAGCATTTGCACCATCTGGTTCAAACCTATCTGACCATTCTTATCTCATACTATTCCCTGTTGAAATTTCTCTACTTCAGCGTAACTGTGCTATTCCCTGTCTCCTTTCTTATTCTGTTCTCTCCCAGCTCCATGATTTTATTCATCTATTCCTATCCTAGAAATAGATTACACCTTCCCCTCATCTCCAGTCATCTTTTAAAGGCCTTCTGTTCAAGGCTCAATTCAAATACATAACTCCATCCTTCCTAACATACTTTTTGTTCCCTTTATGTTCCCCCAATCCCATCCCCTGATAAAAGAGATATCTTTCAGATTTTTAATAGTGTGTTTCATGGATCTCTTTTTTGCATTTATCTCCTCTTGTATCATTGTTATTTCTGCAGTTACCTTGAATTGCAAAGAGCAAAGCCTCTGTCATACGCCTAGCAAAACTCCTGGAACACAATAGCGGCTTAATAACTATTTGCTAAATAAATTAGATATTTCTGGGATGTTACATATAGTGTGTAAAATCTAAATGCTCTGTATGCTAATAGCAAGAATATTTCCATTTACTAAAATAATACAATGCTTACAATGGCAGATTTAGGTTCTAATAAACAAAACAAAAAATGGCTCTCCTTGAAATCAGACACAGGAAGAAGGCTTAAATGATGTGTAAAAATTTACCTTTGTTTAGGCAGTTTCATGACTTAATCAAAACAAAATTGTTGACACAATGGTGAATAGCAACAACTAAGAAATAATTACACTCATACTAAGAATATATTTAATAGTTTTGGGGAAAAAAACACTCCTCTCAATCTGAAACTTTCAAAAAATTCTATAATGAGAAATTTTTGTGATAGACAAAAAAATAAAATAAAGTTAGCCTGCTGAGTAGCTTATCAGAAAAAAACCACATTGGAAGTTAGATGCGTAACAGCTCATGATTATCCTCTGACTTTTATTGACTAATAGTTAAATCAGTTACTAGAACATTTTCCAATTTTTTGCATAAACAACAAAATAGCTTTGAAACTTTAGTTTGGCTAATTAATTCTAGCATATATTATATTGAAAGAATATTTAAAAAGCAAAGATAAGTTCAAATATGCATAAAGATGCCAGTACAGAGTTAGAGACTCAAGGAGATACATAGAAATGGTAGGAATTAAGAGTGGAAAACAGATAGAAGTGAAAGGAAGAGATAAGAGAGGCAATTGTGTTTAGAATCAGTGAAAAGTTAGTGAGAATATTTTAATGTGATTGTATTTCATTTCTGGATACTGTGTAAATAAAGATTAAAGAAGTATTAAAAAATTTTAAAAATGACAACCTTTAACTACTGCATCTTAACAGTTATAAGTTATTATATATACTTAGATGACTGATAGTCTCATAAAAGTGATCATGCTTTTTGCTGACAGTGCTTCTCAGTTTAAGCCAAGAATATTAGGCCTGAAGGACAGGACATAGCTCGAGAGCAGTGGGGGCCCTCAGAGGCCATCTAGCTCCAAGCCTCTCCGGGAAGTGAAGTGACCTGCCCAAAGTTCCATGGGAAGTACATATGAAAGGTTGGGTTTAAATTGAAGTCACCTCATTTCAAAGGCAGAGACAGTCCCTTGTGCGAGTATCGTTTCATGCCTGCAAATGCTCTTTCATTCATGTTCTCAAGAGGATGTTCAGAACCAAAGCTGGAGGTCATCTACACTGAAAGCAATAGAAGGGCTGTGATTTGCCTTGGATTACATGGCTAACAAGCAATAGTGCTGACATCTGAACACAGGTCCTCTGATTCAAATGATTTCAGAGGAGGAAAAACCCTTAGAAATTTAGTCCAATGCTCTTGCTTTACAGAGAGAGAGCTCTGTTTGTGGTGGTTAGAGAGCTGGCCTGGAGCCAGGAAGAGCTGGGGTCAGGTCCCACTTCTGTGTCACACTGTGCAAGACACTTCATCTCTCACATTCTAAGGACTCTCAGACGCTAGGTTGCAGAGAAAGTGCTAACCTGCATTGGTAAAGGGAATTTCTTCATCTGAGAGTTCCTGATACCAATGAAATAAAAGATCTAGTCCCTATTCCTCTCATTTTACTGATAAGGAAACTGAGATTCAGAGAAAGTGACCTACAATGGGGCAGCTAAGTGGCACAGTGGATAGAGGACCGGCCCTGGAGACAGGAGGACTTGAGTTCAAATTTGGCCTCAGACCCTTGATGCTTACTGTGTGACCCTGGGCAAGGCATTTAGCCCCATTGCCTAGCCAAAAAAAAAAAAAAAAAAGAATCAAACAACTAATAAGTATGAGAAGCAGGATTCAAACTAAGATCCTCTGCCTCTGGAGCCAGTGTACTTTCTACTGTATCAAGAGAGAACTGAATTCCAAATCCCAGAGTAAGTGTGACTTCAAGTGACTCAATTAATTTCTTGGTCTTCACTTTCTTCCTCTTTGAAAGGTAGACAAGAATGATTCCTCTTATTGGAAGTAAGACAACATGAAAGGATGCTTTTTGTTGCACCCTCCCCTTTTTCACCCACCCCCCCACACACCCAGAACATCAGTACAATTTCCAGGCCAGTCTTCATTATCACCAGTTGGGGAAGCAGCTCCTGTAGTAAATGGAGTAGACATCCCCACCCACTACAAACCAATTGCCACCCACAGGGCAGGCAGACCAGACTGGCTAATGCAGCAAGGAACCTTGAGGGAGACAGGAGGCAGCAAATGTCAGGCAAGTCAGACCCTAACTACCTCAGATCTGGGTGGAGACAGCCCAGGACCCTGAACCCAAGAGCCTTGGGAAGAGCAATGCTTCCAGCCCACCCCCCTCAGCTTTTGTCTTGGGAAGCAGCCCTGTGGAGATGTAGCCTGGCCATTGCTCCTGCAGGGCTGCAGTCACAGCAACTGAAAACCCAGGAAAGAAAGTTCTCCCAACTAAAGCCCTTGGCATTTTCAAATGGTTCAACATCAGAAAGTGATATGATTTCATCAGTGGAAATGACCTGAAAGAGAGGCATTAATATCGACTTTGTTACTACTCCTTAAGATCATGAGACTAACTGACTTGCACCTGAAACCATCCCTATGTGTTGTCTCCTCCATTAGAATAGGAACTCATTGAGAGCACAGGATATATTACTTTTCTATTTGTACCCTTTCTATTGTACACTTAGAACACTGTTTTGTACATTTTTGTTTAGTTGTTTTTTTAGGTGTGTTTGACTCTTCATGGACTCCTTTTGGAGTTTTCTTGGCAAAGATATTGGAGTGGTTTGCCATTTCCTTCTCCAGCTCATTTTACAGATGAGGAAACTGAGGCAAACAGGGTTAAGTGACTTTGCCAGCATCACACAGCTAGTATCTGAAGTCACATTTGAACTCAGATCTTTCTGACTCCAGGCCAGGGGAGCTACCCACTGCATAACCTAGCTGCCCATTCTGCACATAGGAGGTACTTAATAAATGCTTTATTCATTCATTCATTTTACTTGTTTCAAATTTAGATGATGAAGGCTTTAAGTGAATCTCAGATTTTTAGCACAAATATCTCTATGTAACTTTTTGGAGTGGATAAATCCCCCCCCAAAATAATTAAATCCAATGTAAAATCTTCATTAATATAAAGATAAAAATAACACTTTGGTTCATTTTGACTTCTATATTTTACATTTAACTTTCAAGAAATAAAATGTAAGAAACTAGATTTAGCAAGAATTATTACATATATGTAAACATATATGTATATATGTATGTATATAGCTAAACCAATTCCAAACACAATCATTTTGAAAAAATGAATGAGGGCAAATAACTTTTGCTCCACCTTTGTGGTTCCTGGTAAGTATAAGGAACTACAACAAAAGCAATCATTCTTGTACTAGGTTCAATATAATGATCATGTTGTACCATACAAATCCTTTATAACAGTGATGTTTAGAGACAACGCTGTTAATCACTGTACAATCTAACTTTGTTATATCAGACTTCCTACATATACAGTTTTTTTGGGGGCTTGTGATTTAATCTACTTTATGTTCTATCTGAACCAATGAATGTATAAACTCTACTTTATTGGTTCTATGTTAAAAGCACCATTGTGGAGTTGCAGTATATTTTACTCTTGGGCTTGATAAAACATAAAACCAATAACTGCTGCCCTAATACTTCTAGTCAACTTTTGCACCTGCAATAAAGGAAAAAAATTCTAACAACTTTCACTTATTTTTAGCATGTTCATTTCAAAAGAATATCTTTCTTTTGTTTTAACTTACCCCCCAAAAGAAGTCAATTGATTTGTAATTGATACAAAATATTATCTCTATAAATCTTGTTAAATATAAAGAAAACAAAGCAATTGTACATTTTGCTTAACTATGTTCAATGGGACAATGAGCTGGCAATAGTTAACTATATGGATAAATGTTAAAGGGGCAGAGTTCACATCTGTAGAGGAACAGGATATTTGTGCAGATACCTAGTTACTCTTTCATTGAGTATTTGTGGGCGAGATTTTTCTTCCTTTCGGCAGAAAATGTGTATATATCTGAATCCTAAATATAATACAATTTAGGAAGTGAGAGTCCAAAGTTATATTCTGACATCTCACCTTACTGAAGCTAAGAAGTTGCCATGATGAAATAACATTAATTGATTAAGAAGTAATTATTAGGCACCTACTATGTGCCACACTGATTGATTGATTGTTATTATTGTTCGTTCTTCATTTTTGAAAAGGACCTATGACATCATGGGATGATGTCGACCTGCGGTGAATTGGATTTAAGTGAGGCAGAGTCATCAGCTTTACTCTCTCTTCAGAGACATCAAAGTTGGAACAACTGAGGATGACCCAGGATGCAGTAGATGACCTTGGCCTTTCTAAATCAAGGTCTTTCCCAGGTCTCTGTTTGTCTGATAGTCTCTGGATAAGAAACTTTGCAAATTAAAAATGAGCCATCTTAGAGTTATACTTGCTTACTTCTTATTTCTGGAATTAGCTCTACTATTCCAAATATCTATTATTAAAATAGAACTGATTTGGCCAAGCCATGACGTTGCATAGAATCTGATATACAGTAAGCTTTTAATAAATGCTTACAGGTTGAACGACTGATTCCAATATGATGTTACTGACTGGGATCCCCTTATCCCCCACAAAAATAAGTTAATAGAAGATGGAACTACAAGTATGGGGAAGACTACCCAGCATGGTAGAGTAGAAAGAGTACTGGCTCTAGAATTAGAAGAGCTGAATTCAAATCTTCCTTCTGTCTCATACTTATTGTATTAAATAAATAACACAATACTCAAGCAAGTCATCCAAGCTCCATAGGCTTTAGCTATCTCATCTGTAAAATGGAAGGGTTGGACTGAATGGCCTCTGTGGCCCCTTCAGTCTTTAAACTAATGAGTCTCTGATTTCTACAGTGTGATCCCATACATAGAAACTGAATAGGTTTCAGTACTGCTTCCTGAAATACTAGACAGGCTGCACCTTTTTTTTTCTTCAAATAAAATCTATGGTATGATCTTCATAAAAAAATTAGGTATTTAAATTTTTATTAATATTTAACTCCTCATTTTAATGAATATAAGAAATTAAAAAAAAAAAACAGGTCACAGAACTTCTGTCAACTCCCTGGTTTTCTGCTTTAAATGCATTACAGGCTTGTTATATTCCTCTAGACTGGTCTAGTTTTACTTAATTGCAGTTAACCTAGAGTTAGGTCTCAGAGATGACATTAGGTGGAAGACCATAAAAATATGAGGACTTACGTGATCCTCGGTCACTATAAAGGAGATAAATTTATTACATTATGAGGTCACTGTTTTCAAGATTAGAAGTAACTAGTTTTGACTCATTCCAAAACATTCAGTGAAAGCAAAATGTTACTGCTTGCATGGCAATATATGATTTGGTTATCTCTATAACTCAAGGTCAGAAAAAATGGAGACGATTCAAATCACTTGCAATTATGACTTAAATGAGGAAATGTAAAAAGGCTGGGGTTTTTAAGAGAGTGAATTTTTTGTTCTTTTAAAAGATTATTTTTGTTACAAGAGGCTCCCACACCAGTTACACTTTCCATTGCACAACAGAATGAATATAACAAAGTTTAGAATAGACAACCTCTAAAATACCTTCTAGTTCTAAAATTCTAGGATTCTTTAAGTTTTATTGAATTTGAAAAGCAGGCATGCGAACTGGCCATAGGAGAGATTTTTAAAATTCTGTTAGCACCTGCATTACTAATGCATGTCTTTGATCTGGTGACAGGCTCTCTGCTCTAAGAATAATTTTTAAAAAAATTTATCTCCTCATTTATTAATAATAAAAATTTAATCATAGAGATCCCAAGACTAGTGAACACTAGGTGTCAGTGTAAGAAACGGAAAACTGTCAAAAACCTGTTGTTTCCAATCAGGTGGATTAGCCAAGAAACCAAAAGCAGCTGTGACCACATTTACTTATAACTGCATAATTCAGTTAACAAGCCAATCTTCCTCTAAAAAATAAATGCTGCTTTAAAACCATCAAGTGTTTGAAATCAGATAAGGTGATTATTCAAAGCTACAAATCTTCTGTGAATCAGCTATAAAAGAGGCATAAAGAATAATTTTCTTTAAAGAATGTGTATAATTTCCTTTTGGTATTAAACATAGGCCCATTCCAGAGAAATGCCATCACTTAGCTTAACTCAGACATAAAAATGAATTATTTTCCAAAATAATGAACTTGGAAAAGGGATAAAGCTAGGTAATGCATTTTAAACTTTTCCCTATAAATAAGAAGTCCTTAAAATGACACCCAATACAGAATGGGCAGGTTTTCTTTTACTGAAAGTAAGTGTATTTATGTTATCAGTTCTAGAGGGATAAGAAAAAGCAAATGTTAGCAAAATGACTTGCAACCCCCAAATCCTACCTGATCTAATATTTGGATGTTATTTTTAATAATGAAACAAAACAAATTTAACCTACATCATCTCTTTAAGGAAAACAAAGGATTTTAGTTAAAGGAGAATTTTTTTCATTCTGTTCCTTTGCCAGGTGAAAATTCCTGAAATCATGTGTCTAGTTCCCAGGCTCAAATATAGTGGCTCATTTTCTTTGACCTCTCTGCATCCTATGACAGTGTTGATCACTCTTTCCTCCTTGATACTTTTGAGACATAACTGTCTCTTCCGGTTTTCCTCCTACTGGTCTGACTGCTCCTTCTCAGTCTCCTTTGCTGGATTCTCACTCAAAACATGGGCTCTTCTCTTCTCCTTCTATATTACTTCACTTGGTGATCTCATCAGCTCCCATGGATTTAATTACCATCTCTATGCTGATGATTCTCAATTCTACCTTTTCTGCCTCAATTTCTCTCTGCTGACCTTCAATCTCACATCTCCAACTGTCCTTCAGACACCCCAAAGTGGATGTTCACTAGATATCTTAAACTCTTCATTATCTTTCCTTCTTACCCCTTCGCTCCTTGGGGCCAACCTTCCTTTTAACTGTACAGAGCAATAACATCCTCCCAGCCTTTCAGGCTTGAAACCTAGCAGTCATCCTGGATTCTTCACTATTTTTCAGTCCTCACCCCGACCCCATCCAAGCTGTTGCTAAGGCCTATCGATTTCACCTTCGCAACATCTCTTGAATATGCTCCTTTCTCTCTTCTGACACTACCACCATTCTTGTGCAGGCCCTCATCACCACATGCCTGGACTATTACAATAGCTTGCTGGTTAAGTCCACCTGGTCAAGTCTCTCCCCACTCCAATCCATCTTCCATTCGGCCACTAAAGTAAATTTGTTAAAGCACATGTCTGACTGTGTCAATCACCTACTCAAAAACCTCCATTGCTCTCTAGAATAAAATGGTGTTCAAAGCCCTTACTATCTAGTCCATTCCTACCTAACACCTTACTCTTCAATATGTATTCTTTGATCCAGTGACACTAGCTTCCTGGCTGTTCCACGAATAAGATATTCCATCTCTCTGTTCCAGGCATTCTCTTTAGCTGTCCCTCATGCCTGAGATGCTCTACCTCCTCTGCTCCAACTACTACTTACCTTCTTGGCTTCCTTTAAGTCCCAACTAAAATCTCATCTTCTATAGGAAACCTTTCTCCAAATCTCCTAATTCTAATGTATTCCCTTGGTTAATTAATTTCTCTTAATTCTATATACAGCTTGCTTTGTATAAATGTTTGCATGTTGTTTCTTTCCCCCATTAAATTGTAAGCTATTTGAGGACCAGGATTGTCTGTTGACTCCTTTTATATGCCCAGTTATTAGCACAGTGCCTTGCAGAGGCATTCTAGAGGCAACAGGAAGCCACTAGAGTTTGCTGAGTAGAAAGCGACATGGTCAGATCTACAGTTACAGAAAATTTTACTTTGTCAATTGTGTGGAGGATGGACAGAAAGACTTGAGGCAGTGAGACTAATTAAGAGGCTATTGCAATAATCTAGGAAGAGGTGACAGTGGCTAAAATAAAAGGGTAGTTGTGTAAATAGAGAGAAGTATCCAGATGTGGGAGATGTTGTGGAAGTAGTAATTTATTCAATATGTGGAATGAAGGAGAATGGAGTCAAGGATAACACCAAGGTTATAAAGCTGGGAGCATGGAAGAATGGTCGTACCTTCTAAAGAACCAGAGAAGTCTGGAAGAGGAGTAGGCATATGGAGAAAAGTAATCAGTTCTGTTTTGGATATTCTAAGTTTGATATATCTGTAGGACAACCAGTTTGAAATGTGTAATAGCCAACTGGTGATGGAGGACTGAAGCACACAAAAAGTGATTGTATCTCACTGAAGCCCAACAGCCACCATCCAAGGAATTCATTCTTATGGAGATGTGACTTAGCAACAACTAATTCAAGTGCTGGGACCTCTGAGTCCTCTCAGCAGCCACAGCTACCAAAGAAAAGAAAATGCCATCAAAAACCTTGGCACTGTCAAATGGTTCAACATAAGAAATTGATTTATTTTTATTAATGGAAATAACATTAAAGCTGCATTGTTGTTTATTTTGTTCCAGCACCCTAACAAACATTGGGACTTTCCACCTGACTTAACACCTAAAATCTCCTATATATGTTGTCTCCCCTATTAAAATGAGCTTCATGAGAGTAATAACTGTCTTGCCTTCTATTTGTGTCCTCAATGCTAAAACCAGCGCTTTAAAATGTGCTACATACGTGCTTTATATGAATGAATTATATATTTGTAAATATTTTTTCATTTATTCATTCATTTGTATGTATTACTGAGAAACACCAGCAAAGAGATGATAATTAACTCAAAGATGTTAATTCCATCACCAAGAGAGAATACAGAGAAAGAAGAAGGGAAAAACTGACATTTAAGTAGAACGATCCAGATGATGAACCAGCATCAAAAGGAGATTGATACAGAGTGGTTAAACACTAACCAGTGTCTAAATGGTCAGAGGAAAAACAGAAAAGAGTAGTGGCATGAAAATCTAGAGGAAAAGAATATCCAGAAGGAGATGGTGGTTAATAGAACCAAATTCAGCAAATGGGTAAATAAGGATGAGGAATGAAAAAAGAATATAAAGGCAATGAAGAGATCACTGGTAACTTTGGAAAGAGCAGTTTCACTTGAGACAAGGCAAAAGTCAAAAGGTCAAGGGCTAAGGAGTGAGTCAGAGGAAGGGAAGTAGGGGAAGGAGAGTTTTTTTTTTTCTGAAAGTTTGGCTAAGAAAGGGAGGAGAGCTACAAGAAGATAGTGTAAAGAAATTGTATGGTCTAGTAAAGATATTTTAAGGATGAGGGAACTTTGGACATGTTTGAATTCAGCGGGGATAAAATGAGTAGTTATGAAGAGGTTGAATGTTAGGAACCAGGGGACAACTGAAGTTGCAATCAGGGACTGAGGACACATGTACAGGGATTGGTCTTGTGAAGGAGAAAAGCCAGCTATTGTCAAAAACTAGGGGAAAGGAGAGAGTACAGGATGATGGCAAGGAGTTTTGGATGAAGAGAAGAGGGAGTTCATGTCAGATGGCCTCGATTTTCTCAGTTAGAGTAGGAGGTGAAGTTTTCAGCTGAGATGGGAGGGGTACAGGTAAGGGAGATTTATGAGAAGACAAGGTTTGGAAAAGCTTTTGTGCAAAGCCAAATAGAGGGTAAATTAGGGAAGAATAAAAGGAATAATTTGCTACAGTGAGGGGCCAACTTGATAACATAAATTTAAAATATACCTGATCAGCATGGTTGTGCGACTTCCCCCAGCTCTATTCTATAGCCTCTAAATAGGAGCAGAGGAGGTAGATGGTGGTAATAATTCAGAGCTGAGGTTTTACCAAACCTCAGATAGATGAGCAGGAACAGGAAAATAGGTCGAGGGATTTGAGAGCAGAGGACAGAAGAAGAGGAGGTATAGGAGAAGACAGTACTAGGAAGGGACAGTCAGTGGTAGAAAAGAATTCCAGGAATGGAGAACTGTCAGGGAGAAGCCAGTGAAGACCAGTAGATAGAAGGAGTGTAAGACAAAGATGTTCAGTATGAAAAAGGGATTCCAGAGGTCATAGAAGGAATGGGTGGGACTGGATTGAGACATAGATGGGATAGTTAAGCAGGATTGGGATGAGAAAATAGGAAACTGGGATTAGGGATAGTGTTTTATTATGGTGCTGGTGAATACAGGGATAGGGTGACAAACAAATGGTCAGAAACTATTAGTCACAGTGGCAGTAGTGAGTGGTAGATGAAAAATAAAGTTCACTCTCTACAAGCAATGTTGTTAATGGTAAAAAGTGCGGATGCAGGCATGTAATCATTCTCACCTGTTTGTCCCAGTGGATGGGGGGAGGAGACCAGTGTTGCAGGACTCCTGGCAAACAGAAGGTCCTGTGCCAGGGCTGGGTCTTGGGAAGGCCATCCTGAGATGCTACTGCCCTCGCCTGCTGCTAATATTCTTCATCCATGCAGGAGTGGGGCAAGAGCAGCAGGAAGACTGTACTGGTGCTGACTGGTTCCCTTCTC
This sequence comes from Vombatus ursinus, assembly GCF_900497805.2. Lineage (NCBI taxonomy): Eukaryota > Metazoa > Chordata > Mammalia > Diprotodontia > Vombatidae > Vombatus > Vombatus ursinus. The sequence continues at coordinate 8,554,377 of NW_020954604.1, read as the reverse complement.
CCCCGAGGTAGAGGGAAGTAAGAATATTCCATACATATCTTTTATCCCACTCCCATACACCACCTATCTTCTTTAACCACCTACAGTCACTCATCTACTGTTTCTCAAATATCAAGTCAGATATTTTCTCATCAATTTATGCTATCTATTCTTTCAAGTATATCAACACTATGCACTGAATAGTATTGGGTTTGGAAAAGGAAAAGAAAAATCACAGAATCAGTGTATCAAAAACACACTTGTGACAGGAAAAGCAACTAGGTAAAAAACCAAAAAACAAAAAAAAAACCTGTCATCAACAAAATACAAATTTCCCAGGACTCACGGAAAGTCATTTAACAACACAGCTCAAGAAGCTGTATAAACACTGGTATATAATTTGTGGGGAAAATGCTTTGATTCAGTGTATTGTTCTTGTTTCACTGACGTACAAATAATTTCAATCAGAGTACCAAGATGAGAACACATGAGGGTTTTTTATTTTTTTGGATTGGCTTTTCAAGCCCCAGGATTTTAACTTAGTTAATAGGGCAATTTAGACAGCTTAAGGTTCTAAGAATGGAGCCAGGATGTTGCGGGGTAAGGATATAAAATACAAACACTAACAATGGACCTCTGTGTGGGGCAGGTTTCATAGTAGGGAAACTTAAAGCCAGGATTAGAATGGGTAAGAAAGTAACAGGGCAATTTAGACAGCTTTAGAGGTCCAAGTTTTCAGCGAGGATGTTGGGAGTAAGGAGTGTGTAG
>NW_020954604.1:8532019-8553620 GCF_900497805.2 Vombatus ursinus | reverse complement strand
TCTGTAACCTGGCTTCTTGTTTCATTGATTAAGATTCTCACCCACCTCATCACATTTCTCAACGTCTCAGACAATTAGCAGGGCTCTTTCTCAGATGAAAACTTAGCCCTTTGAGTCAAAATAAATTAAAATTTTAAATATTTTAGTAGTAGCACTAGATGATTTAAATACTCACACCAACAGTGCTAAACCTACCTTATCTCAGTCACATATAAAGATGGTCATACCTTTGATCTTGCCATCACCCACAACTATACTACCTCCATGTTCAAAAATTCTGAAATCCCCTTACCTGACCATAATCTTGGCTTTCCTCTGCCTCCTCCATACAAAATCCTACTCTTCATCCATACCATGACTTCTGATCACTTGACCCCTCAATTCTCTCCCATGCCATCACTGCAGGCACTAGCCACTTTTTACTCTTTTCCCCATCTTGACCCATTGGTGAACCAATTCAGCTCTACACTGTTCTCTTTTCTTGAGTCCCTAGTTCCCTTAACATTTTGCTGATTGTACCCTATCAAGCCTCAGACTTGGATCACTTGAACCATTCACAGCCTTTGCTATTACACTTAAGAAACGTTTATTGATTGATTGCCTGAATTACACTTTAAAAAAAACCCAAATCTTAAAAGTGATTCTACAATCTATTAAAATAAATTCTTCCAGAATCTATTTCTTTTTTTGAAGTGGGGAGGCAAGAGATCTAGATGGGTGATAGAGGAACTTTTTAATGAGGACATTTCCTCTAAAAATGCAGAGTTGTATTGGTCTTAGAGAGTTGACTGGGGCAGTTTCCAGTAGGTATCAGAAGCAGTATTTGAAAGAAGATTGGTCTTGACTCAATAACCACCTCTGTATCTATACTGCCTTTTTAGGATCTAATAAACTCCTGCCTTGTTTTCAGAGTGTTTTATTTTTAATTTAGACACATCTTAAAGCAAGATAAACAAATTTCCTGTTATAAAATGACTGGCTATTCTTTTTACAAATATAATATTCAGTCATTCTAATGCCTTATGTTTTCCAGGCCCCGCAATCTCTTTCCAACTCTTTTCATCTTTCTCCATGTCTCCTCTTTTTCAAGCTCCTCCTGATGTTCAGTATTGTCCACTCACATGAAACTATTCATGAGAAATTTTAGTTGGGCTAAGTTAGGATGTAGGCAAAATTCTGAGATATTATAAGCACAAAGAATATATTAGCATTCATTGTGCCTACAGTGGTGCAGTCGAAGTCCATATTTCTTTTTTTGAGTGGCTTGGCTCATGGAATCTCAGAGCAATAGCCCAGAAGGGGACCTCAGAGACATGGTCCAACCTTCTCCCTGGTAATGCAGATACTTAATAGAAGCAGTACTTTTCACACAAAAGCTCCAGAGCCTTTCTCAAGCTCAATTTCATTCATTAATTAATTTAATAATCATTTTTAAGGGCTTAGTTTGGTTCAGAATATTGTGCCAGGTGCAGGTGCTGGGGGTGTATGAGGTTCAGCTAAAACATAGTCCCCATACTCATGGAACTCATAATGTGTCAGCAGATTTTGCAGAAACAGACACAACTACATGATAACTATAAAGCTGGTAGAAACTACCTGGTAGGTAATACAAGAATTATTAGAGAGGAATTATTTTATAAGAATTTCTTACAAAGGAGGACATGACTTGACCAGGGTCACATCTAAGGTTCAAACCAAATCCCCAAAACAAGATCCCAAAGCAAACATTCTTTCTATTATATCATGCTAATTCCTATGTTTGGATAAGAACATAAGAAATTAACTAAGTACTATATGAAGTCTGCAGGGCAGGTCATTTCTGAAAGAGTAGCTATTTAAATGTCATTCTTTACAGTAAAATTAGGATGGATGTATAAAATACTATGACACTTCATTTAGCTGATGCATACTTTATAGAACTTAAATTTTAGTAAATAAAGATTACTTCTTCAGATGCCAGGGTTTAAATTTTTTAAATTTTAATTGTTTTTTGTAGACATGTTCTAAAATATACCCCATAACCCTCTGTTTTAAGTAGAATGCATTGAACACAAACTTATTATACTATTCTATGATACAATAAAATTCCCAGGATGATCAAAATTGGTAGGGTTGCTGGTGGGTTTTTTAAAAATTATTTTTCCCGCTTAATAGTATTTTATTTTTTCCAATTACATGTAAAAACCCTAGAATACATAATGAGACTAGGAAGATAGGTGGGGGTCAAATTCTGAAGGTGTATAAAACCAACATGAAATTTTGAGTTCCAAATTTTTCCCCATTCCTCCCCCCCAATATGCAATGCAATCTGATATAGGCTATACATGTACAATAATATTAAACATATTTCCACATTAGTCATGTTGTGAAAGAAGAATCAGAACAAAAGGGAAAAACCACGAGAAAGAAAAAAAGAGAATACAGCATACTGCGATCTGCCTTCAGACTCCATTGTTCTTTCTCTGGCTGTGGATAGCATTTTCCATCACAAGTCTTTTGATATTAATTGTCTTAGATCATTGTATTGCTGAGAAGAGCTAAATCTATCACAGGTGGTCACTGAACAATGTTGCTGTTACTGTGTACAATGTTCTCCTGGTTCTGCTCAATTCACTCAGCATCAGTTCATGTAAGTCTTTCCAAGTTTTTCTGAAATCCATCTGCTCGTCATTTCTTATGGAACAATAGTATTCCATTACATTCATATACTACAACTTGTTAAGCCATTCCCCAATTGATGGGCATCCCTTCAATTTTCAATTCTTTGCCAGCACAAAAAGAGCTGCTATAAATATTTTTGTACAAATAAGTACTTTTCCCTTTTTTATGATCTCTTTGGGATACAGACCTAGTAGTGGTATTGCTGGATCAAAGGGTGTGCACAGTTTTATAGTTTTTTAGGTATAGTTCCAGAAAGGTTGGCCCATCAACAGTGCATTAGTGCTCTAATTTTCCCACATCTTCTACAACACTTATCATTTTCCTTTTTTGTCATGTTAGCCAATCTGATAGTTGTGAAGTGGTACCTTGGAGTGGTTTTGATTCGCATTTCTCTAATCAATAGTGATTTAGAACATTTTTTCATATGACTATAGATAGCTTTAATTTCTTCCTCTGAAAACTCCCTGTTCATATTCTTTGACCATTTATCAATTTGGAAATGATTTGCTTTCTTATAAATTTGACTCAGCTCTCTATATATTTTAGAAATGAGGCCTTTATCAGAGACACTGGCTGTAAAAAATGTTTCCCAGCTTTCTGCTTCCCTTCTAACATTGGTTACATTGGCTTTATTTGTGCAAAAACTTTTTAATTTAACATAATCAAAATTACCCATTTTGCATTTCATAATGTTCTCTATCTCTTGTTTGGTCATAAATTCTTCCCTTCTCTATAGATCTGACAGGTAAACTATTTCTTGCTCTCCTTATTTGCTTATGGTATCATCCTTTATGTCTAAATCATGTACCCATTTTGACCTTATCTTGGTATATGGTATAAGATGTTGGTCTACACTTAGTTTCTGCCATACTATTTTCCAGTTTTCAAAGCAATTTTTGTGAAATAGTGAGTTGTTATCCCAGAAGTTGGAGTATTTGGGTTTATCAAATAGTAGATTACCATAGTCTTTGACTACTGTGTCGTCTGTATCTAACCTACTCCACTGATCCACCACTCTATTCCTTAGCCAGTACCAAGTAGTTTTAATGATTGAAGGACATTAGGGATTTTGTAAGGCAGAAGTGAACTCTTTCAAGGGGGGAAGAGGACTATCGGGGTAAAGGCAAGGACATGGGAGATGAAGTTATACACATGAGGAACAGAGAGAAGGCCAGTTTGTCCAGTCTTATAATGTATGCAGGGAGGTATATATAATGAGACTAGGAAGATAGGTGGGGGTCAAATTGTGAAGGTGTATAAAACCAAGCAGAGAAGTTGATAGTCTATCCTCGAGGCAATAGGGAACCACTTTACTGAGTAGGAAGCAATGTAGTCAAATATGTTTAAACACAATCACCTGGGTAATCACGTGGAAGAGGGATAGCTTTGAAGCAAAGACATGAATTAAGAGGTCAAAACATTGGTTCAGGCAAGAGACGGTGGCCATGTGAGTAGAGAAAACGAGTCAGATGCTAGAGATGCTACTGAGGTAGTAATGGGAAGATTTAGCAACTAACTGGATATGCAGGGGTGAGGGAGACTGATGAGTCAGCTCTAATGTTGAACTTACAAACCTGGGAGGACTGGGAGAAAACAGGAAAGTTCATCAAAAAAAGGGGACATTTGGGGGAAAAAATAAAGAGTTCTCTTTGGATATGTTGAGAGAGAGATGTTTCTAGGACATTCAGTTTAATTGTACAATGGGTAGTTAATGATATGAGACTGACACTCAGGAGATAATGGGGATGGATATATAGATGTGAGCCATCTGAGAGAGATGATAATTAAACCCCTAGAGCTGATAAGTTCACTAAGAGTTTATTCAGTGGGAGAGGAGAAGAAGGGAACAGAGAAGGGAAGAGAGGAGGAGAGGGCCCAGAACAGAGCTTTGGAGAATATTCAGTTATGACAGAAGTTAAATGATTTGCCCAAGGTGACAAAGCTAGTGAGTGTCTAAGGCAGCATTTAATCAAAGATCTTCTCAATACCAAGTCCACCTTTCTATCCACCACACCACCTAACAAAACAATGATCAAACAGGTAGCAGGGATAAATGGTAGAAATGGTACAGAAATCAAGGGATATGAACAAACTTACAAAAATAAAAATTATAACTATAAAAATATAAAAATCTGCTCTAAATCAAAACAACAGAGAAATAAAACAACCCTATAAGAGGTATAATAAATAGAGTGTCCCCAGACATTTAGTAGCTTAGCTATGGGACTCTGGGCAAGTCATTAAAATTCTCTCAGCCTCAGTTTGTTCAGCTGTAAAATGGAGATAATAATAATTACCTTACAGAGTTTATGCTATGATCAAATGAGATGACATGTAAAGCACCTGGCATACCTTAAAAGCCCTATATAAATACTAGTTATTATTACTGGAGAGGCAGCATAGTATAGTGCAGGCCTGCATGACTAAGTGGCCCATGGGCACGCTGAAGGATTTTGGGCGGCCCACGAAAAATGTAGAGGGGCCACAGGTTGTGCAGGCCTAGTACACTGGAAAAAGCACTGGCTTTTGAGTCAGAGGTTTCAAAAATTGCCTCTGCCACTGGGTAGATCATTTAATCTTCCTGGCTCTTATTTTCCTCATCTGTAAAATGATAGTATTAGACTAGATGGCTTCTAAGGTCTCTTCCAATACTAAATCTATGTTCTTATGATTCTTTTCCCCACTGGTAAAGTGTTAGTGGAGCTATGGAAAAAGAGTTCGTCAATAAGAATTAATTAAGAGTTTATCAAGGGGCAGCTAGGTGGTACGTTGGATAAAGCATCAGCCCTGGAGTCAGGAGGACCTGAGTTCAAATCCGGCCTCAGATACTTGACACTTACTAGCTGTGTGACCCTGGGAAAATCACTTTACTCCCACTGCCTTGCAAAAAAAAAAATTATCATAAGCCAGGAAATGAGATAGGCATACTAAAATATGTGTGTGTGAATGGATCCAAACATTCTTAAAACCAACTTGAAATTATGTTAGAAAATTCCTAAAATTCTCATACCCTTTACTACCAAGGAAAGTAAAGACAGAAAGAAATAATTCCATATGTACCAAAATACTCATTTGGAATACTTTTCAAAGTAACAAAGAACTAGAGATAAAGTCGACGCCCATCTATCGGGGAATACATCAACAAATTGTGATGATATTACTATTCCACAAGAAAAATGAATATTAATTGTTTAAATAAGTATTGGAGGCCTTAAACTAACATATAAAATAAGCAGATGCATGAAAACCATATACAGAATATTCCAAAAGTTAAATTTTAATGGCTTATAACTGCACTAAGACTTTTGGGACAGTCAGTATATAATGATAAAAATATAAATGTTAAACAACAAAACTTGAAACTGAATGCTGTGGAACTATACTGACCACAGTAGTCCTTGAAGAACAGCCTCCCTTTCTTCCTCTTTGCACCAGTCAGGGACTACAGATAATTGTTGGACCCAGTTGATGTGCTAGTTCTACTGATCTTTTTTTCCTTTTTAATTATTTGTTACAAGGGATGGCTATCTGGGGAAGGAAAGATGAACATAACTAGAAATAAAATTGATGTAAAAACAAAAAATACAAAATTTAAAAATTATCTGATTTTATGCCACATTTGTACAATATATGACACATAAAGCATGAAGGAAAGACCACATGCTCAGTAATTAGTGCTTCCAAGAAGAATGTTTTTTCTAATAACACCAATAAGAAAAGAAATGCAGAAGTAACGCACACAACAAGTGTCTTTACTATTACTGTTTTATATATTGTGGGCCCACTGTGTGTTGTTTCAAGGCAGGTGTGTTGTTAATCTATTCTAACTACAAATGTAGTACTCAATTTACCCCACAGTAGGAAGAGACAAAATACTTCAGAGATTTTTCCCAGATGGTTTTCATGAACTCCTTTATTCCATTCATGTAAATACAGAATGTGTTCTAGTTTACTGAGATACACACACACACACACAAACACACACACATACACATGTGCATGTGCACATACATACTCTATGATTTAGTATAAAGTCTGGAAGTTTAGTTAGCCAGAAGATTGTTTCCATGTTATGATTCAATAGGTCCCATGGCACTGCCACTTCCTTTTTATTTTAATATAATCACAAACTATATTAATTTGTCTTATTTTGATAACCCTTTTAACTACTGTCATACACAGGAAACTTTATTACTGTTTTAAAACATACTCATAAGCCATTACTGAGGTAAAATATTTGACTGCTACTACATAGAACTGTTGAAGAAGAATGAATGGTGTCTTTCACAGGGCATTCCTGCCACTAGATAGCTAAGACAAGACCTCATCATTTATTTAAAACAATTCTTTATTTCTGAAAACTACAGAACATCACAGGACAAGCCTGTAAAAGCAACAGTCAGACTAAGTACACTGGTCTAAAGAAATTACTAAAACTGGAAGAGGAGTAAGCTGTTCATTTTGACAAAAGATTGAATGCTTTTTAATTCACAAATTTGGGTTTGAATAAGTATAGAAATGAAACATGAAGTGATCCTTCCTAATTTTTGCAGCCTTTGACCCTATCAGCTTTTTCCTAGATCGGGGTGGGGAATCTGCAGCCTCCAGGCCCCCGTCCTAAATATTCTCTACTGGCAAAGTTTTTGTGATGTTGCCCTCTTCCTCTCTATCTCACCACTTCTCAGTATCCTTTGAGAGTCTTTCATCCATATCACACTCACTCATCTTAGGTGTCTATCAAGGCTCTGTCATGAGTTCTCTCCTCTTCTTCCTTTATGCCACCACCCTTTGTGACCTCATCAGGTCCCATGGATTCAACTAACATCAATCAATCAACATTTACTAAGTGCTTCTTATGTGCCAGACACTGTGCTAAGTACTGGGAATAAAAAAGAAAAGAAAAGAAAAGAAAAAAGATAGTCTTTGTACTCAAGGAGCTAAAGGGAGAGAAAACATGCAAACAAAATGCCAACGAACAAGGCAAGCTATACTGAATAATAAGAAATAATTAACCAAGGGAAGGCACTAGAATTAAGAGGCATTGGGAAAGACTTCCTGTAAAATATGAAATTCTAGTTGAGATATAAAGGAAGTCAGGGAAGTCAGTAGGCAGAAGAATTGAGGAGGGAGAGCATTCCAGGCACAAGGGACAGTCAGAGAAAATGCTCAGAGCCAAAAGATTGATCATCTTCTTAGTGGAACATTTAGGAGGCTAGTGTCACTGGATTAAAGACTACATGGTGAACAGTAAAGTGTAAGAAGCCTGAAAAGACAGGAAGGGGCTAGGCTATAAAGGGCTTTTAATGTTAAACAAAAGATTTTGTATTTGATCCTGGAAGCAATACACTGGAATTTACTGAGTAGTAAGATGACAAGGTGGCTGAATGGAGGATGGATAGGAGTGGGGAGAGACTTTAAACAAGCAGGCTTACCAGAAAACTATTGCAACAGTCTAGGCATGAGGTAATAAGAACCTGCACTAAAATAGCTGCAATGTCAAAGGAAAGAAAGGAGCAAATTCAAGAGATATAGCACAGATGAAATTAACAGGCTGTGGTGACAGCTTGTATATGAGGGGTGAGAGATAGGGAGAAATCCAGGATGACTTCCTGGTTGCAAGCCTGAGGGACTGGGAGGATGGTATTGTCCCTTACAATAACAGGGAAGGTAGGAGGGGGTAAGTGTTTAGGGGTAAAGAAAATGAGTTTTCTTTTGGATATATTGAATGTAAGATATCCACTGAACATCCAGTTTGAGATGTCTGAAAAGCAGTTGGAGATGTGAGACTGCAGGTCAGCAAAAAGTTTAGGGAAGAATAAGTAGATTTGAGAAACATCATCATAGAGATGGTAATTAAATACATGTGACTAATGAACTACCAAATGAAGTAGTATAGAGTGAAAAGGGAAGAAGGCCCAGGACAGAACCCTGTGGGACACTGATGGTTAGAGGGCATCATCTGAATGAAGATCCAGCAAAGGAGACCAAGGAAGAGCAGTGAGATAGGTAGGAGGAGAACCAGGAGAGAGTGATATTCTAACAACCTAAAAGAAGAAAGCATCAAGAAGAGGGTAATCCTACTGATTAGAGAAATATAAACTAAAACAACTCTAAGGTACTAGCTGAAAACTATCAGATTGGCTAATATGACAAGAAAAAGAAAATGATAAATGTTGGAGGGGGTGTGGGAAAACTGGAACACTAATACACTGCTGGTGGAGTTGTGAACTGATCTAACCATTTTGGAGAGTAATTTGGAACTATGTTCAAACAGCCATAAAACTATAAAATTGTGCATACCCTTTGATCCAGCAATACCATTGATTGGTCTATATCCTAAAAGGATAAAAAAAAAGGGGGGGGAGGGAGGGAAGGACCTATTTTTTTTTAATTTCTTTTTTTAAATTTATTTATTTTTAGTTTTCAACATTTACTTCCACAAGATTTTGAGTTCCAAATTTTCACCCCATCTCACCCATCCCCCCACCCAAGATGGCATGCATTCTGAATATCCCTTCTCCTAGTCTGCCCTCCCTTCCATCTCTCCCCCCTTCTCTTATCCCCTTCCCCTTCTACTTTCCTGTAGGGCAGGACAGATTTCTATACCCCATTTCCTGTATTTATTATTTTCCAATTGCATGTAAAAGCATTTTTTTTAAAATATGTGGTTTTAAAACTTTGGGTTCCAAATTTTCTCCCTTCCTCCCTCCCCACCAATCCTCACTGAAAGGGCAAGCAACTCAATATAGGTTATACATGTGCAGGTACGCAAAACACTCCCATAGTGGTCATGTTGTGAAAAACTAACTCTATTTCCCTTAATCCTATCCTGCCCCTCCATTTATTCTATTCTTTCTTTTGACCCTGTCCCTCCTCAGAAGTGTTTGCTTCTGGTTACCCCATTTCCCAATCTGCCCTCCTCTCTATCATTCCCCTGCTCTCTTGTCCACTTCTCCCCCTATTTTCCTGTAGGGTAAGACAGATTTCCATACCCAATTGAGTGTGTATGTTATTCCCTCCTTAAGTCAAATCCTATGAGAATAAGATTCACTCATTCCCTCTCACCTTCCCCTGTTTCCCCTCCACTGTAAGAGCCTTTTTCTTTTCCGGTTTTTTTTTTTTTTGGTGCTAATTTACCCCGTTCTACCTCTCCCTTTCTCCTTCTCCCAGTATAATCCTCTCTCACCCCTTAATTTTATTCCAGATATGACCCCTTCATCTTCAACTCACCCTGTGCCATCTATTTATCTATCTACCTATCTATCTATATCTATATCTACATATACATACATATAAATTTTTCCTTCCAACTACCCTAATACTGACAAATGTCTTGTGAGTTATAAATATCATCTTTCCTTGCAGGAATGTAAACAGTTCAATCTTAATAAGTCTCTTATGATTTCTCTTTCCTGTTTACCTCTTCACATTCCACTTAAGTCTTGTATTTGAAAGTCAAATTTTCTATTCACCTCTGGTCTTTTCATCAAGAATGCTTGAAAGTCCTCTATTTCACTAAATGACCATTTTTTCCCCTGAAGGATTATATTCAGTTTTGCTGGGTAGGTGATTCTTGCTTGTGATCCTATCTTCTTTGCCCTCTGGAATATTATATTCCATGCCCTGCGGTCCCTTAATGTAGAAGCTGCTGAATCTTGTGTTATCTTGATTGTGTTTCCACAATACTTGAATTGTTCCTTTCTGGATGCTTGTAATATTTGCTCCTTGGCCTGGGAACTCTGGGATTTGGCTACAATATTCCTAGGAGTTTTCCTTTGGGGATCTCTTTCAGGAGGAGATCGGTGGATTCTTTCAATTTCTATTTTACCCTCTGTTCTAATATATCAGGGCAGTTTTCCTTGATCATTTCTTGAAAGATGATGTCTAGGCTCTTTTTTTGATTATGGCTTTCAGATAGTCCAATGATTTTTAAATTCTCTCTCCTGGATCTATTTTCCAGGTCAGTTGTTTTTCCAATGAGATATTTCACATTGTTTTCTAATTTTTAATTCTTTTGGATTCGTTTTACAGTGTCTTGACTTCTCATAAAGTCACTAGCTTGCTCTATTCTAATTTTTAAGGAAGTATTTTCTTCAGTAAGCTTTTGGACTTCCTTTTCCATTTGGCCAATTTTGCTTTTTAGGGCATTCTTCTCCTCATTGGTTTTTTGGACCTCTTCTGCCATTTGAGTTAGGCTATTTTTTAAGGTGTTATTTTCTTCAATATTTTTTTGGGTCTCCTTTAGCAAGCTGTTGACTTATTTTTCATGATTTTCTTGCATCTCTCTCATTTCTCTTCCCAGTTTTTCCTCTACTTCTCTTACTTGCTTCTCAAAATCCTTTTTGAGCTCATAAGGCCTGGGACTGATTCATATTTTTCTTGGAGGCTTTGTATGCAGGAGCTTTGACTTTGTTGTCTTCTTCTGGTTGTATGCTTTGATCTTCTTTGTCACCAAAGTAAGATAATATAGTCTGACTCTTTTTGCAAGGTTTGCTCATGATCCCAGAAAATTACTTGAGTTTTAAACTCTTTGTTAAGGTAAGACTCTGCTTCCAATGTGGAGAATGTACTGTCCCAAGCTTCGGGGGTTTGTACAGCTGTTTTCAGAGATACTTCTAGGGACCTGAAAATTTTCAGTTCTTCCAAGGTGGTATGATAAGGCGTGAGGTGTTTACTCCTTTCTGGGCCTGTGCTCTGGTCTATGAGTGACCACAAACCCTCTCTTCTGTCTTGGAACTGTGAGGAGGATTCCCTCTCCACCGCCACTACAAGTTCACCACACCAGCACTCCTCCTTGTCCCAGGACTGCCACCCAGAACTGTGACCTAGATCCAAGCATGGGCAAAGCAAGAGATTCCTGCCTCAGCACAGTCTACGGGCCAGAAGCTCAGGAAGCAGCCGCTGCCCTGGGGCCCCACTAGGGAACTAGGGCTGAGACTTAGCTCCTCTCTCACCGGAGAAACAGACTTTTCCCACTGACCTTCTAAGTTGTCTTTTGTGGGTTGAGAAGTCAGGAAACCTTCACAGCTGTCTGTGATTCAGTCCTCTGAGGCCTGCTCCAGGTTCACTGTGGCCTGCGCACCCATGCTGAACTGTGCTCCTCTCCCTGCCCAGCACGATATATCTTTCTGATCAACCATCCAGGTTGTCTTGGGCTGGCAATTTGTTTCACTCTGGCTTTTTTGTGGGTTCTGCTGCTTTAGAATTTGTTCAGAGCCATTTTTTATAAGTATTTGGAGGGGTTTGGGGGAGAGCTCAAGCAAGTCACTGCTTTTACTCCTCCATCTTGGCTCCGCCTCAGGAAGCACCTATTTGTAAGAAAATATTTATAGCAGCTCTTTTTGTAGTGGATAAGAACTGGACATTGAGGGGATGCCCATCAATGGGAGAATGGCTAAAGAATCTGTGGTACATGATTGTGATGAAACTGTGCTATAAGAAATGATAAACAGGATGATTTCAGAAAAACCTGGAAAGACTTACATGAACTGATGCTGAGTGAAGTGAGCAGAACCAGGAGAACATTATACACAGCAACAGCAATATTGTATAACGAAGAACTGTGAATGACTTAGCTATTCTCAGCAATACAATGATCCAGGACAATCTCAAAGGACTCATGATGAAACATGTTATTTGCCTCCTGAGAAAGAATTGATACTGTCCGAATGCAGTCTTAAGTGTGCTTCTTTCTTTCTTCCTTCCTTTCATTCTTTTCATTATTATAGCTAGATGAGATAGTAAGTTCCCTTTCAGATCTAAATTATCATTCTGAATCATTTTTCCCTAAAGCTCTTCCTTTTTTATAAAGGAGGATAATCAAAAGAGCACAGTATTCAGAGTATAAAAACAAAAACAACAACAAAAGCAAAAAACCCAAGTTTCTCCATATGTAAGATTATTTCTGTTGTCCAAATTACAGCATGAAGTTAGATGAACAAATTATGTGTGACCACTTTGAATGTGATAGCTTTCATTCAGATACATAAATTCTGGTGTCTTGGTTAAAACTATATATTGAACACATTATTTTGTAATTAGATAACTGATGTATTTTGTTACTGAACTGCTCATATGTTAGCTGACAAGATCTTATGTCAAGAGACATGTTAAGTCAAGAGACATATTGGCCATGGACTATAAGACTTTCTAGTTTCTGCATATGGCACCATCATGAAAAGACCATCTACTTGATATAAGAGCAATCACAGAAAGTAGCCTATGCACCCAGAGCCAAAGGTGTAACACTGTTCAACATGGACAAAAGTATGAATTTTTTTTTTATTAATTAATTTTGATTTTTCAATAATCACTACCATATGCTTTTGAGTTTAAAATTTTCCTCCCCCTTCCTCCCCATCACCCTCCCCAAGACAACGCACAATCTGATATAGGCTATACATTTACATTCATATTAAACATATTTTCACATTAGTGATGTTGTAAGTCAAAATTAAAACCAATAGGAGGAACCATCAGAAAGAGGAAACAAAACTCAACAGAAGAGAAAAAAAATAACAATTCGGCTTCCATAGTTCTTTCTTTGGTTGTGGATAGCATTTTCCATCACAAGGCCTCTGGAGATGTCTTAGATCCTTGCATTGCCAGGAAGGGTTAAGTTTATCAATATTAGACATCACACAACTTGGCTGTTATTGTGTACAACGTTCTCTTGGCTCTGCTCACTTTACTCAGCATCAGACCATACAAATCTTTCCAGGTGTTTCTGAAATCAGCCTGTTCATCATTTCTTATAGCACAATAGTATTCCATCACATTCATATACCACAACCTGCTCAGTCATTCCCCAATTGATGGGCATCCGCTCAATTTCCAATTCTTTGCCACCACAAAAAGAGCTGCTATGAATATTTTTGTACATGTGTGTCCTTTTCCTGTTTGTGTAATCTCTTTGGGATATAGCCCTAGAAGTGCTATTGCTGGGTCAAAGGATATACACATTTTTATAGACCTTTGGGCATGGTTCCAAATTGCTATCCAAAATGGTTGGATCATTTCACAACTCCAGCAACAATGCATTAGTGTTCCAATTTTCCCACATCTTCTCCAACATTGATCATTTTCCTGTTCTGTCATGTTGGCCAATCTGATAGGTGTGATGTCGTACCTCAGAGTTGCTTCGGTTCGCATTTCTCTAATCAATAGTGATTTAGAGCATTTTTTCATATGACTATAGATAACTTTAATTTCTTCATCTGAGAACTGTCTGTTCATATCCTTTGACCATTATCAATTGGGGAATGGCTTGTATTCTTATAAATTTGACTTAATTGTCTATATATTTTAGAAATGAGGCCCTTATCAGAGAGACTGTTGTAAAAATTCTTTCCCAATTTTCTACCTTCCTTCTAATCTTAGTTGCATTGGCTTTGTTTGTGCAAAAACTTTTCAATTCAATGTAATAAAAATTATCTATTTTGCTTTTCATAAAGTTCTTTATCTCCTGTTTGGTCATGAATTCTTCTGTTCTCCATAGATCTGACAGGTAAACTATTCCTTGCTCTCCCAGCATCAGCCTTTATATTTAAATCATGAACCCATTTTGACTTTATTTTGGTATATGGTGTGAGATTTTGGTCTACGCCAAGTTTCTGCCATACTCTTTTCCAGTTTTCCCAGCAGTTTTTTTCAAAGAGTGGGTTCTTATCCCAGAAACTGGGGTCTTTGGGTTTATCAAATAATAGTTTACTATAGTCATTGACTACTGTGTCTTGCATATTTAACATATTCCACTGATCCAAAAGTATGAAATTTTAAATGCTGCATATGCAACTAAAGTAGAAGAAGATATTTAGAAGTTGTGCATTCATTCCAAAGAGGGCAACTGCAAGAGTGACCATTACAACACAGAGGTGTAGGAAAGGTGGGGAATAGAGACTGGACAATAAGAATAAGAGATTAATAATATAATAATGGAAATGAATAGATTTCCATTCCTTCCAATTATTGCAATTTGAAGACAGGCTTATATACATGAATTCAATAACAAATTCAATTACAAAGCCAAATTGTTTATTTCAAAATTACAAAATTTTGAAAGTAACTCAAATATATATCTCACATTAAGTAACTTTATTTAAAAAATCTAAAAAGCTTAAAACTTTTTTTGGTTATTATTAATATTTAGTTAATATTGTCACTGCCCAACCTGCTTTAGGGAAACACAAAGCAATCAATAGAATATTTATATCACAAAATAAAGTTCATGAACCCTGTTGGGGATCTGGAGTAGGATAATTTTGTGTGAGCTGATATAACTCTCCAAGGTTTCTTTTATTTCTTGAGATTCAGAAGTCAAGGAGCTTATCCCATCTGTGCTCTGGAAAAATAAGGATCTCTGGATGGGGGCATTTTTGTGTTTTTTAGTACACAGGCAAAGTGAGGAAGTTGGGGTGTAACCTGGCCTTCTTAGGTTACAACAAAAACCAGGTGGTGACAAAAATTACTCTAATATCTGCTCAATCCACCCATGCCTAATATATATCTGAGATCTACCTCTTCTCTCCATAGGAGTAATAACAGTAAATACCAGAGGCAAAACTTAACATTATGGTTAGATACCAACTAGATTATAAGCCCTTGGTAGGTTGGGGATTAGCCCCTAACACATTTTGCTTCTAATGTTTTATACACAGTATATAAATCCATAAACATTAACTCAACCCCTCACCCAACTCCAGCCACTCCCCTCCCTTGAGAATTTCTGTGGATAAGCATAACTGCTGAAAAAAACTTTTCCTCCCTATATTTTCTTCTCAACTTTGACAGAAACATCCTAGGGTTATAGATATGGTAGACAAGGTGACAGATTTGAGGGTAATGTTCAAAATAATTATGTGGCTACCTATAATCCAACATTTTAAAATATCCACTATTAGTGGGTAAAGTCAAGATGGCAGAAGTGAGAGGTAGAAGTTGTGTCTTACCTCTATATCCTTCTTGACAATGACCTAGAAAATGTGCCAAATTGAATTCTGATTGGGAAAGACATGAAAAAGGCAGAGTGAGTCATTTGTCCAGACAAGGATAGTCTGGGAAAACAGAAGGAAAGATCTGAGAACACTTGGGTGAGCACTGGCCAGGAGTGCAGCACAGCAGCAGCAGGCAGAATCAGCACAATGCTCAGGGACAGTAAAGGGACTGAATACCTAGAAAGAGATCCCAGGGGACCCCTGTACTAGCACTGAAAGCAAGAATGGGGGCCATCTGGCAGCTCTGTTGCCTATTACCCAGTTCTGGGTCATAGTATAGTGCCAGGGTAGAAAGGCAAGGGCACAGTCCTGGAAGCAGAGGCCCTATCTGTGTAAAGAGCAAGTAACAAGTTCCAGAACCACAGCTGTGTGGCTCTGGGGCAAAGAGCCGCATAGGAACTCAGTTCTAACCTTTAGTCTCACACGTAAGTCTACAGTAGAATAAACTAGGGCAAGAGACCAAAACCAAGGGGGAGTCAGCAGTTCATTTACTCTGAACCTAAATAACCCCCCAAAATCTAACTATGATTGTGCCTAGCAGCAGTCTACAGACATTCAACCATACACAAGCCAACAGACTCAAATTGGGTCAAGAATTTACAGAGTACAGACCAAGAGAGCAGTGAACATCTCTTCCTGGATCATACCAGTCTGGAAGCACCAAAAACTCAGAGGGTTCCAGACTGAGCTGTGAAAGCAGCAAAAGGACATAAAAGATAAAAGTTCAGACCAGACATCCCCCACTCCTAGAGGGGAGCAGAGCCCACCTTGACATAAAGTCCAAAGTGAATAAGAAGAATGGAAAGATGTACCAACAAAAAAGGAACATAGAAATAAAAAGCTAATACAGTGAGAGAAAGTTTAAGACAAAAATATAGAAAAAGACAATAACTTGAAAACATCTATAAGCAAAGCCTCAAAGAAAATTCAGATTAGACACAAGCCCGACAGGAATTCCTAGAGGCTCTAAAGAAAGAGATTTTTAAAAGGAAGGAGAAAGAAGACTATAATCTTATATGAATGATAGAGGAAAAACTGGGAGAAGAAATGAGACCTAAGAAAGAAAATTAAGCTTGTTAAAAGGCACAAAAATATTGAAGTTATGTAACCCCTTAAAAATCAGAATTGGCAAAATGGTAAAAGAGGTACAAAACTTCAATGAAGAAAATAACTCTTCCAAAATGAGCAGGCATCAAGAAATAGTTAAAGTCAAAAGCCTGAAAAAAAAAAAACAGAAGGAAATGTGTAATATCTCATAGGAAAAAGACCTAGAAAATAGATTGAGGAGAGATAATTTAAGAATAATTGGGGGGCAGCTAGGTGGTACACTGGATAGAGCACTGGTCATGGAGTCAGGAGAGCCTGAGTTAACATCTGGCTTTAGGTAATCACTAGCTATGTGACCCTGGGAAAGTCACTTAACCCAATTGCCTCAAAAAACCAAACCAAACCAAACCAAACCAAACCAAGAAAACCCTCCACCTTTTGATCCAACTATTCTGGAAAGTAATTTGGAACTATGCCCAAAAGGCTATAAAACATTGCGTACCCTTTGATCCACCAATACCAATAGTACGTCTGTATCCCAAAGAGATCATAAAAATGGAAAAAGGATCCACGTGTACAAAAACATTTATAGCAGCTCTTTTTGTGGTGGCCAAGAATTGAGATTTGAGGGGATGCCCATGAATTGGGGAATGGCTGAAAAAGTTGGATAAATGAATGTAATGGAATACTATTGTGCTATAAGAAATAACGATCAGACAGATTTCAGAAAAACCTGGAAAGACTTATATGGACTGATACTAAGTGAAGTGAATAGCAACAGGAGAACGTCGTACACAGTAACAGCAACATTGTGTGAGGATCAAATTTGATGGATTTAGCTCTTCTCAGCAATACAATAATCAAAGACAATTACAAGGGATTCATGATGGAACTTTCTTTCTCTCTTTTTTTTCTCTTTCTCATGGTTGTTCCCTTTGGCTCTGATTCTTCTTTCACAACATGATGCATGTGAAATATGTTAAAAAAAAAGGATTGGACTATCTGAAAGGCATGCATAACACACACACACACACACACACACACACACACACACACACAGAACCCAGACATCATATTTCAAGAAATAATAAAGGAAAACTACCAAGATATGTTAGAACCAGAGGGCAAAGTAGAAAATGAAAGAAATTCAGTGGCTACCTCCTAAGTTAAATCCCAACATGAAACCTTCCAGGAATATTGAGGTCAAAATCTAGCATTCCCAGGTCAAGGATAAAAAGACAGAAAGATATAATTAAAAAACCATGAAGGCATAGTTAGGATCACACAAAATTTATGAACTACCATTAAAAAGGAATAGAGAGCTAGGAATAAGTATTCCAGAAGACAAAGGAGCTAGGATTACAACCAAGAATAACCTACTTAACAAAACTGAGTATCATCTTACAGGGGATAAAATGAATATTTAATGAAAGAGAAGACTTTCCTAGTCAAGCATTCCTAGTTAAAAGACTAGAGCAGAATAGAAAATGTGGCATTCAAACACAAGACTCAAGAGAAGCATAAAAATCATGAGACTAAACAAAGTTACACTGTTTCTATTCCTATATGAGAAGATGATACATGTTAACTCCTCAGAACATTATCATCACTAGGGCTGTTAGAGGCAGCCCACTTAGACAGAGGCCATATGTGTGATTCTATGATGTTGGTATGATCTCAAAATAAGAATGGAAGAGAAAGAGGGATACACTGGGACAGGGGGGAGGGAAGAAGAATAGGGAAAAATTATCTCACATAAACGGGACATAAAAGGAAGAGCTTATGCAGCAGAGGGGAGAATGAGGAGAGTGAGCTAGTGAACCTTGCTCTCATCTGAACTGGTCAAGCAGGGAAGAACATGCATATAAACACAGTTGGGTACAGAAATTCATATTACCCAAAAGGGAAGTAGAAGGGAAAGGGGCTAAGACAAAGGGGGAGGAGGAGATGAGAGAGGGTAGATTAAGGAAGACAGTGGTCAGAAGCAAAAAGACTCTTCAGGAAAGGATAGGTTCAAGAAGGAAATGTACAACATAAAGTACTATGATACACACACACACACAGAGTAGAATATATTGAATAGGGATATAAAGCAGTATACCTATTTCTCAGCTGTGCATGACACCTTCAGAAAAGATCTAATTTTTCATCACTGTGGGAACTAACTTCACTGCTACAGACTTAAAGTAAAGTATCTTCATAAGTTATTGTGAACAAAATATTCATAATGTAGAGAACAAGCTTCTGGTTATAGGCTGCTTTGATTTTAGGTACGCTAGGCTGTTCTTCAGAATACAGTAATTATCAAGTTTAAACTGGTCTTCCTTTGTAAGACCTACTAGAACTTGGACTCTATTGATTCAGGATTTGGGAACCTAGGAACACCTGAAAGAGGACTTTATTGGGGGGAAATACAGAAGTAGAAACATAGACAGATAGCTAGCTAGCTAGACATATCATAACTAATATCTACCAATCAATAATAAAAATAACGACTATCTTTTCTATAGTGCCTTAGTTTGTAAATGCTTTATGTACACTTAGTAAATCCCTACTTAATTGATTTTTTTTATTTAATTGAATTTAATGACTTCATTTCAACTCACAACCTTGTGAGGCACATTCTATAAATAATATTATCCCCACTTCACAGATGAGGAAACTGAGGCTAAGGAAGGTTAAGTGACTTGTCCATGATCATATAATTAGTAAGTATATCTGAGATGGGATTTGAACCCAAGTCTTTCTTCTAGTTCAGCACTCTATTTATCACATCATGGGGCTTCTCAGTGAATATCATAACTAAAATGTCCATTATAAACAAATGATTAAATTAGCTTTCTGGTAATATTTCTTATAAAGCATATGAGTATCGTTTTACTTAATTAATAGCTGCTCTTTCTAGCAATGACTATTAGCTACTTAAAACTGTTTTCACTGAGCCAGGAAAATAGACGTCATATTTCTCACTTTTTTTTCCCCCAAGACTAATTTTTAAAATATACTTCTCAAGAGCTGACATGTATGTATCTCCTACTGTATGATTAAGCTCTACTGTATGATTAAGCTGGATGTGATCAGATAGGAATTAGTACTTACCAGAACAACACAGCACCAGTATGTTCAGCATGGTGAGCTGTCCCCAGAAAGAAAATACAGTATCGAGAATACTAGAGTTTTCTAGTAGAAATAATCACAACTATCAATAACAGCTGACAGATATAGTACTTTACATATATTTTGTCATTTGATAATGGATTAACCTGAATATACCAGCTTCATACACATTTGATTATAATTTTTAGGACACCCAGCTTACACAGTGTCCCCATAACTAATGTAAAATGATGTGTAGCATTTAAAAAGAAAAAAAAATTACAACTAGGTTTCTACATTATAGGGTTAAACCCTGAGAACTAGAGCAATAGCTTCCCAAATATCAAGAGCTTGCCATCAAAGGTAATCAAACAGGCAACTACTTTTGGAATTCAGAAGCTTAAATCTGGACTTGATCAACTGCTACATTTTCTAGCAAATGAACTCCTACTGGAAAAGTAACATACTTTGACTTCACATTAGGCAGGGAAAAAAGAAAGCTCTTAGATTCAACCATGGAACAAATGTGTTAAGACAAAAACACAGCCTAACTCTGACGTGAAGAAAAAAAGAAGGGAATAAAAGAAAACAGGAATCTAGTTCTCACATGTATTCATTCCTACAAGATTTATAATGAGATCATTATAGGTGAAAGCACTATTGAGATGATATAATTCTATGCCCTTATTTCAGAGAAGAGTTAACTACAATCCAGCAAATTTAAATGATTTTCTTAAAATCACAGCCAGCTAGTTGTAAAGGCTGAGCTAGAACCCAGGTCTTCTGCCTCCTAGTCCACTGCTTTTTATTTTATGCTGTTTCTAATAAATGTGTGGTTTTTTTTTTTTAGTAGCTTAGATTCTTTATCAAAAATTAACATAACAAAACAACCAGATGAAGATGAGAGTATATTTAATGACAAAAGATGACGTTTCAACAATAAATGTGAAATATTTGCTAATCCATCACAATGTTCAAAGAGACTTCACAGAATATAAAAGCCTATAATTTAAGTATTCCATTCTATGTCAAAGGTCGAAATAATAAGTCAATAAAATGATTTTCACTTACAACAAAAGAACTTTTGAGCAAAACTGAGAAGCTAACAAAGCTGCTTGTCTATCCTCAGCTTTATTCTGTGTAAAACACACACACACAAAAACAACCCTTAAAATCTATTTCATACTTTAAAGAGGTAACATAAAGTCACCATGATTTAAATTAAAATTAAGTGTTAAGTTACTTAATTACCACATTTAGTTGGGATAATCTAATTCTGGAACTCTTATTTGAGATTAAGGGGAAAAAAATGGAAAAGACATTTGATTTAGATAGAGTCCAAGGACCTAGATTCAAATTTTAGCTCTGACATTACCTATGATACCTTAGACAAGTCACTTAATCTCTTCAGGCCTTCTTTAGTTTCCTTATTCGTAAAGTGAAGAGGTTGAATTAGGCCTCTAAGATAACTTCCAGCTCTAAATCTACTACATAATTATATGTGTGCATGTTTCATTTATTTACATAAATGCTATGACTTCTTCAACTAGCAATCTAACATCCTAGAAATACACTCTAAGTGGAAAGAAGCAGTGGGACTTGGGTTCCTCTTACCTCTATTATTTACTGTGTGACCTTGGTCAACTCATTTAAGCCTATCTGGTCTTCAATTTCCTTTTCTGTAAGATGAGATTGAGCTAAAAGGGTGTCTAAAAGATGTATTATAGTTGTAAATCCTATGATTCTGTGTAAAATGCTTTCCTTCCTTCCTTCCTTCCTTCCTTCCTTCCTTCCTTCCTTCCTTC